>NC_049202.1:40617959-40918316 GCF_013347855.1 Anguilla anguilla
AGTAGCCTACATTATTTTCTAATAACCGGGACAACCCGGAGGGGTTTATTTCACTTATATACAACGGGTTACCAACAATGACTATATATGGTTACTTCTGTATTTATTGATTTTCATATATCCTCTCAAACACATTCATTATGTTTTTATGCGAACATTCGCTTTCATGTCTTGACATCCGAAGCGACAGAATGCATTCACATTTATATGTATAACTGGCAACAACAGCAGAAAACATGCACACGTTGTAAACAATTTGCTGTTTGATTACTTTCTCGTCGTCAATTCCATATAGGCTAATGGCAAAATGACAAGAATAGAACGAAAACTCGGACTTGCGTGAAAATGTAAATTAGTAGTGGTACAGCCACCGTTTGCTTTCCTTCGAAGTTACTGCTAGCCGAGCAGCGAAGTGTGCCCTCCAGATGCGAACCATGCACCATAAATTAGTCCATAGTCTTCCTGGTCTTTTCGTGGAATTGAAAAATGGCAGTAAAATTGAGTAAAATTACGGCAGTCTGAAAAAGCTAAAGGGAAGATTACTAGAATTAACCTGTTATTTTACCCGGACAAAAAGTGCGGAAGGTGATTTCCAGTTTGCTTGTACTGTATCACCAATGTTAATTACGCAGAACTACCGCATACCTCTTATAACTGTATCAAACGTTTTGAGTCAATTACAACGGGCTAACAAAGAAAATCCGGAAGAAAATATTCAGCAACCGAATTAATCCGTTTGAATGTTTTGGTAGCCTACGTAATATGCTGTCCCAGCACGAATGCTTAGCATTTTATAAAACGAATACTAAAGCAAGAAAAGAACAGAAGAGCACACGTTATAATTCCAAGACGTTGGCAGGCTATAACCAAAACTAGGCTACTGTGCCGCATAACATACAAGTTTGATTTGAAGTTATTATGAAAATAAATTGGGTTGCCGCTGCATATTTTCAAACATGGTGGGTAATGGCGGAAAATAAATACAACACAAATGCTGCGAGTACTCGACCAATCAGAAATGTTCAGCGCTGCAAGCTCCACCCAAAAGGTTCCTGTACTTTCGGAAAGTACTACCCCCCGACCAGGAACGTTTTGGGGGGTAAAACAAAGCCCCCAGAACTAAATTTAGACCCTAGTTCCTGCGGTGGAAATGCACTGAGTTCCTCAAAAGGTTCCTAGTTCCGGGGTATAGTTCCTGCGGTGGAAACGCGGCTTAAGAGAGTTTTTCCTTGCCACTGTCGCCATGTGCTTGCTCGCTGGGGGTACAGGCCTGAATAGGTTATGGGGAATATGGCGTTTGACGCCATATTTCCAAATACAAAATGGGGGACTGATAGGTTCCCAGTTTTATTTAGTGTATATATATATATATATATATATATATATATATATTATATGTAGTGTATTGTGTTTCCGTTTCTGCCATTACTGTGTCTGTAGTTTGCATGCCTCTGTGTCTAGCCCCTCTGTAGTGTGTCTCAGTATAACACCTCTAGTGTCTGCGGCAAGGATGTCACATTCCTATGCTAAATGGCTGCGAGGGTTCCCAGGAAGGAACAAGGCCGTTTGTCTCCGGCCCGCCAATGAACTCAACCTTTTGATATGTATGACTGCAAACTGTATATCCAGACACCACTGGGTCTATCTCTCCCTTGCGCATTGAATTAAACATCAAATCCTCCGAGGAAACTTTGTCAGCGTGTTCTTTATCGTCCTGCATTTGACTCCACGAATAAGGGCAAAATATCCTAACACTAGCTAGCTTGTGGAATTTGCCTACCATGTGAAGTACCTTTTTTCAGTAAAATTTTAAATACATAGTAAATGGACTGCATTTGTATAGCGCTTTTATCCAAAGCGCTTTACAATTGATGCCTCTCATTCACCTGTTCACACACACACCAACAGTGAAAGGCTGCCATGCAAGGTACCAATCAGCTCATTGGGAGCAATTAGGGATTAGGTGTCTTGCTCAGGGACACTTCGACACGCCCTGGGATCGAACCGGCAACCCTCTGACTGCCAAACAACCGCTCTTACCTCCTGAGCTATGTCGCCCCACATACTTCATATATAGTAGCATGTTCTAAATCCTCTCATTTTAATTAAGTTTATTTGTAAGTATATTTGTTGTACAGTATACAGAATATTTTTCATACATTAATATTGCTTTGTGTGCATTTTTTCTAAGAATCCTCAATCTATATCAAAGCACAATTCAGACTACATTGGAACAATGCTAATGGAGATATAATGATCTATGACAGAAGTGACTGTGGCCTATTATTTTGGCCTTTTGGGGAAATGTACATTAATATGGTTTTACATTTTCTGAATTTTCTTACTGTTATTCTTAGGAGATGCACAGTCATATGAGAACAAAATAGTTGCAAAGTGATTGAGGGTGAAGAGGTCATAGAAGATGCTGAAGGACCAGGCATCTAAAGGCTGTTAATTTATTGTATTACTGGTAGCTTGTGGGGTGACTATGAATGTACCTTTGCTGTGCAATAAATGAACAGGTCAGTAGTAAACCATTACATTACATTTCATTACAGGCATTTAGCAGACGCTCTTATCCAGAGCAACGTACACATAGCATTCATTTAGCATTTACATTGCATCCATTTATACAGCTGGATATAGGCTATACTGAAGCAATGCAGGTTAAGTGCCTTGCTCAAGGGTACAACAGCAATGTTCTGGGGATACCCGGGAATTGAACCTGTGACCTTTAGGTTACAGACCAGTTCCTTACCCATTAGACTACATTGCTGTAAGTAGTAGACAAAAATATTTATGATGTGTAGGAGAATTTTGAGACTCCCCATGAGTGTGATGACGTCACATGTTAAAGTTAAGGTATTCCCATCAATGTTGATCAGACTGTTTCCTCCAAACTCTCGATGCTGCATGATAAAAATATATCACATGTATAACTATGCACTCATATAATCAATACGTAATCCAATAAACCTATATCAGTAGTTGCAGCTAAGCTTATGGAAACGCAAGAAACCACAGTGTACACTGTAGAACAAAAAGGCAAACGCAGAAGGCTTAAAAAAACCATACTTACTCAGCAGAAAATTAGTGCCAAATAGACATGCTAGAAAACTAATACTTTACAGTGACCCCTGTGTAACCTGAATAAAGTAAAAAAAAAAAGTACAGGAGGCTATAACTCTGTGAACTTGTATGTGTAATGGAAAAATACAGAAAGCAATGTCGTGGTGTATGCATAGTGGGGAAAGAACATCATAGAGCCGAAAATAATTTTTTTGGGGCACCTGTCCACTATGATAAGATTAAGTTCTGTCAGGACCACTGTCATCAAAGTAGAACTTTATTGACAATAAAGGCAATACAGTTATGTTTGGCGGTATGGCTCTGTTCTGGAGCTCTCCCGCCAACCACGCAGCCCGCGTGGATAAGGCCGGGAGGCCAGCAGCCAAACCCCCCTAGAGGGGTACACACAGAACAGATCCAGCAGCAAAGCAAGTTCTTAACACATAGGGGTGGAGCAATGCAATTTCTTAACACATAGGAATGGATAAATGCAAATTCTTGACGCATGGGGATGGAGCTGGGGTGGTGGAGGGGATTTACGAAGCAACGTGCAGCGCTTGCATGCAGGAGGAGCAGCCGAATGAGTAGAGGGAGGCTGTTTAAGTAGACCGCCCTGTTAGTGAATGTACTGTGATAGGCGAACATCACTCAGCTGAGCCATCAGCTGATTCAGCCGGAGCGCTTGACTCTCGTGGCCTGCCAGAACTACGCGATGTTCCATTATTGATACATTAAGAACATCATAAGGACCGAAAATCATTTTGGTGCCAAGAAAGTCAAGTTGACCCATGAACAGGAAACTGAAACTCCTTACTGTGCCAAAAAGACCAGATGGCTGGGATTTTCAGGAATGTGTTAAAGGGGGGTTGTGGGCACAATTTGTGTATAAAATGTGTGCAAAACTGACAATCGGGGTTCAATTCTGCTGAATTGATCCGGCTATGTGCACCTGTGCAATAAAGTCTAAACTTTCTGAAGAGCTTGCTGCTGTTGTGTCTTTTCCCTCGTGAAATTGTTTTTTACAGATTGACGATTGGCGTGGAAGTATGTCGGTTCCTAGACACGACAGATGTATATTTATTTCATATCCTCCCCTGGCTGCTTTGTTTCTGTTCTTGAGTTCCTTCCTCCCTCTGTTGCTGCACTCCAGCTTCTGTTCCTCCCCCTATCATTTCCTGTCCAGGCTCTAATATCAATAGCACGCAAAGCTGTGTGCATTTTCTTTCATTCTTACACACCTCCCTCGCCTCTTAACTGCAACACCATGGATTGGATGGTAATCATTCCTTTGTATCTATGTGCAGGTAAGGTTTCTTATAACTAAGTCATGTTTTATAGTTATTACCGTTACTGAATTTTTAACTTTACTTATTATTACAACTTATTGTATGTAGCTGTGCTTAGTATTTTCAGAACATCTGAAAGCCTAACATGCTAAACAAATTACCATCAACTTACCAAAGTGAAGTTGATGGTAATTTGTCTGTATGTGCGTATATACTGATTATTGCTATGATAGAATAGCGATGGCTTTATCCAACTTCATCAAGACATGGGGTTTCTTGCATTAAAATGTATTTTCTTAGCTACATTAAAACTTGCAGGGCTGCTAATTAGAAATAAAAACATGTTGCACCTGGAAGTTCTTTATAATTTCCATTTCCCTTTTCTGACATGAATTTGTCAAAAAAATATTCAATGTATGAAAACAGAAAGGTTGCTAAATATATTTCTGACGGGAATGTGACTGCACCCTAAGACGTGGTTATGTATTGTTTATCATATGAACATACCTTACCAGAAGGCTTGCACCCGCAGTAAAGTGTGAGGATTTGCTCAGCCAAAAAGAGGAAATTGTGTACACTCATGTGTAGGTGTGTGCATGATGGTGACTGTCCTGAGCACTTCAGCATTTTTAGTCAGGAAACGTGGGCTGAGTATTATGTGTCATAGGTGAGTGCCACTGTTAATGGGTAAAATGGAAATAATAAGCAAACATGAGGAATGGTTATACATCAGGAACTTTCAGTAAAGGAGTCAGCCTAGAAAGTTATAAGAAATAAAGTTATAATTTTGCCCAAAAAAGTGATAAGATCAGTTGTAGACCCTTTTACAGAAAACTGCATCAACTACGATTTTTTGTGCCTTCAGAAATTATTATCCTCTGAACTTTCTTGCAGTTTTTCCTGTTACACCTTAACTCGTGAAATCATTGAAATATTTTCCCCTTCATCCAACACAAGGCCTAATTTACTATTACCTTTAGCAAGTGCAAAACCTTTTTAGCTCATGCAAAACTAATAAATGCAACCAATGATTGGTGCAAAACAAAAACCATGGCCAATCATTGGTCATGGTATTTGTTTTGCATGTGATTTTAGTAAAAAAAAAGGTTTTAGTAAATTCAAGTCAAGTCATTCAGATTTATATAGCACTTTTTCTGACTGAGTCAGCACAAAGTGCTTAACAGACATTAACATGTACACACAGGCAGAGAAATACCCATGTGTACATATGAGCATAGTAAAAGAAAAAACAATTTAATGTGGTTTAAAATAAGTAATTTAGAAACATACATCTGGCTAAAGCTTAATAAAAGAGAGAAGATAGAGATAAAAAAGGAATAAAAAAGATAATAATAATAATAATAATAATAATAATAATAAAAAATTAAAACAAGAGACACTCCCCCCTAACTGTTAAAAAGATGAGTTTTAAGTTTAGATTTAAAACTGGCTACGGTCTCCACGGTCCGAAGGTCGATTGGCTCACAATAAACATGTGTATGATGTAGGAAGAATAATTTAACATTTTTCAATTTTAAATAGATTTTTAAATATAATATATAGTATATATTTGGTCTTAGATGTTTTTGTTTTCTGCATTAGTGTCAGTAGAAAAGAGCAAATTTGAGATTTCCATGAATTTTCCAAAAAATGAAATTTTACAGATACATTTTTGTATTTTGTTAAATAAAGTAATATTTTAAGTAATAGACTACTTTT
This sequence comes from Anguilla anguilla, assembly GCF_013347855.1. Taxonomy (NCBI): domain Eukaryota; kingdom Metazoa; phylum Chordata; class Actinopteri; order Anguilliformes; family Anguillidae; genus Anguilla; species Anguilla anguilla. The sequence goes on from NC_049202.1 coordinate 40,624,034, forward strand.
CAGATAAAAACTTGATCAAGGGTCTCTGAGATTACCTGGAGAGCCAGAAGCAAGTGAAACAGCCAAAATCTGCAGAAGAACAGTGGCAAGTTCTCCAAAATGCTTGGAACAACCCACCAGCCAATTTACAAGAGAATTGATTTAGTTTTAAAGGTGAAGGGTGGTCACACCAAACATTGATTTTATTTAGTTTTTAACTATTTACTGCTCTTTATATTATTATTTTTTTTCGATATTTATAAACTTTCATTTCATTATTTTTGAAAGCATCTTAGCTGTACAGCATTATTTTACAGGTGCCTAAGCCTTTTGCACAGTACTGTATATCTCATATGAGTTTTACATGTGTAGAGTTTGCTATTTTTGCCCATTCTTTCATGGATTTTAATGCTTTGTAGTTCTTGCCATGTGCTTGTGGTCATTGTCTTGTTGGAACATGATTTTTCACCATAAACACACATCACTTGTGGACTGAAACCAGGTTCTCATCAAGGACATTTTTGTATTTAACTCCATCCATCTTCCCAGGTCCTCCTGGTGAAATGCAATCCCATAGCATAATGGTCCCACCACCGTTCTTGATATTGACAGATAGTGTTACCTGGATGATGGGCGTTAGTCTCATCTCACAAAGTCCTCTCCCAGGCTTATCACATGGATTCTGGCAAGTGTGAAATGAACCATTTCATAAACTAGCTAACAAGTGTGAAAGAAGAGGCATAGCTCAAGGCACACATATTTCAATGGAATGTCTGTGTAAATTTAAACTATCATCTAAAGTGAAAGTTGCATGATTATCAGTAAGTCAGCTAATGTTACTTACACATGTCATGTGCAAGTTGTTACTAATGACTGCAACTGTATGAGTATCATTGCTGACAATTCCAAAGTTCAAATTTTGTTTATAGATACATACAGTGTAGTATACACTATATACACTGCACATACAAAAGTATGTTGACACCTCACATCACACCCATACTGTATATACTTGTTGAACATCTCATTCCGAAACCATGGGCATTAATTTGGAGTTGGACCCACCACCCCTCACCCACCTTTACTGCAATAACAACTTCCACTCTTTTGGGAAGGCTTTTTAGTAGATTTTGGAACATGGCTGCGGGGATTCACTTCTATTCAGCCAAACACACATTTCAGAGTTCAGGGTGCAAAAACCATAGGCACTGGTCTACAGAGATGTGAAAAAAAAGTGATATGTTCAGATGAGTCATCCTTCACCATATTCTTGACAAGTGGGCGAGTGCATGTCTGGTGTACACCAATAGAACGGTACAGGCCTAAATGCTTGACACCTACAGTGAGGGGGTTCAGTGGCTCTGTTATGCTGTGGGGGGCATGTTCCTGGCATGGTTGGGTTTCCACTTGACCCCTTAGAGGGAAGGGTCACTGCAGATCAACACAAATTTATTCTGAGTGATCACCTTTATCCTGTGATCAACATTTTTATCCTGATGGGAGTGGTCTCTGCCAGGATAACAATATCCCCATCCACAGGGAATGAGGGGTCACTGAATGGTTTGATGAGTATGAAAATGATGTGAATCACATGCTATGGCTTTCACGGTAACCAGATTTCAATCCAATTGCACAACTATGGGAGAGACTCCACCACCATATATGAAAACACCAAATGAGGGAATATCTCTTGGAAGAATGGTGTTCCATCCCTCCAGTAGAGTTCCAGAGAATGGTAGAATCTATGCCTCAGCGCATTGAAGCTGTTCTGGCGGCTTGTGGTGAGCACCTTACTAAGACACTTCATGTTGGGTTCTCCTTCAATTTGTCACCCAACTGTGTGTACATATATATATTGAGGGCTATCGATAATGTTTGGGACAAAGACATTTCTGATCTTGATTTACTATAGCTCTGTGCTCCACAATTTCAGATGTGAAATGAAGCATTTCAGCTGTGGTTAGTGCACACTCAGTTTTTATTTCAGTGGATTTTATCCCCCATTTTATCCCCTGGTTTGAATACTGATGTGTATTGCCAGGATTAATAAAATAACTTGTCAACTGTATTTGTCATTACTGTGATTATATCATTCAGATCAATATTATGACTAACCATTATGACACATTGTATTTTTTACTATGGTGTATTTTTATATGTGCCCAATGTAATCTTGATATTTTATGCATGATGTGTGTGCCCCTAACCTGTGTGTGTAACAGACAGGAGGGTGTACATGCGTTGTGCACTCGCCAGTGTAGGCACATTACAATTTTAATTCAGCACCTGTAGAGCAACGATTAAACAACTGTGACATGGCTTAAGACCAGGTTTTTTTTTTTTTTTTTAAGTGCAAATGCGGAAGCATCAAAATAGGAACACGCCAGCAATGCGCCTGACCACACTTCATGTGGCGACCAACCCACCCACATGGGTGCAAGTGCATTTGCTATTTAAACAACATGGGTGGTGGATGGGAGAATGACAGCTGTGTCGATTTGAAACTAGTACAAACACTTGCTAGTCAATTCATAAATATTTGAATTGCAGATGTGAATTTTGAATGCTGCTTGAATTTAACTAGTCTGTGAACTTCACTTGAAGTTCATTGCCTGTGACCTGTTGCAAGAACAGCCTGGTGGAATTGATGTTTGACAATTTTTTATTATATAAACAAAGTAATGTAATGTTTTCTGAGTCATTTTATTAAGCTGCGACTGAGATAAGCTGACACAATAGTTATGTTTTATTAGCATTCAAAGATGCTGGATGTGCAAAACTAAGCTAAACAATGTTAAATATAGTAGGCTAATAAGGTCAACAATCATTCAACATTCACGTCACAGGACATATTTTTATTTTACTTTTCGGCACTACAAACAAGTGCTAAACATTAGACAATGGAGTGGATTCAACAGATCAATGTGATCAATGTAGACTGAGGCCCTATTCACACCTGTACTTTGTATCCGGATATATCCAGATTGGGTCCAGATTCAGTCGACACGGATGTCAGTTCACACCTGGCATCAGAATGCGTCTCCACATGCTTCTCGAGTGACCACCTGTGATCGGATCTCACTTCCCCGCTCAATATGCAAATAAACACGTACATCATTTCCATTTGCTAAGATCAAATGCGTTGTTGTTTTTAATCGGAGGTAGGTCAAAAACAACTGCTATATATTTTTAACTGGTATATTTTTATACAGTCTATGGCAGCAACGCACTACCTGTGCCCAGTCTGCCGGAAATTAAAAGTTTACAAAGACCTTAGCGCGTGAGCAAAATCAAAACAAAAACAGACTGGGTTTATTCCTTGGCGTGTTATAGGAAAACCAAATCACCCAAGATGTTTGACGCATTCGTAATATGTCTCTATGCGCTTTTCAAAAGTTTTAAACGTCGTGGACAAAGCCAGCTTACGCGATTTGAGAACCAACCAAAATTATACAGTTCTATCCGCTTCTCTTTTGCTCCAGAAAACAATGTCAGATAGGTCCATCAGCAAACATATGGCTTAGCTATGCCCAGAAGTCCTCAATAATAATAGTATTTTCCAAGAAATTACAAAAAATTGTTGATGTTTCTTTAGGTGCAGCGTCTTTTACTGCTAGTACCACAGAGTGAATGCGTAGGTGAATGCGATGATGAGAAAATGTTCGGTTACGCTGACCTAAAAAACGCTATTTCAAAAGCAAAATTAGACGTTATACATCGTTAGAAAGCTTATACTCTCACCTACTGAATAAATGAATTGTCAATCAAGCGAGACTGTACTAAAAAGGGTGACAACGCCGTAAACAACACGTGTGGTATTACACACAGCTATTTTGGAAGGTACCCAGGCATCACAAATGCTTGTATATTTCACAAACGGATCGTCCAAGACAATATATGACTGCTCAGTCTCGAAAGGACATCTCTATGTGTAAAACCAATAGTAATGTTGTATATTTATTCGATATTTAGTCCCAGATATTGACTGTAGAATGACATTGTATCATTTTTAAAAACTTCATCTCATTTATTTTGTTATTCAGTGTGGCTTCTTCTTGTTGTTTCGCACTTTAATATGACCACCATTGGCGCGCGAATGAGTACGTACTTCCCCTTAGGCAGAGGACGTCAGTTGACTAGACGGTCCTTCAATGTAGCCCAGGACGTATTCGTGTTCACACTGCTAAAAGAATGTGGCCATATGCGACCCAGACCACCTATGAATGTGGTCTGAGTGATCGGATCTTAATGCGTCCTCAATGCGTCTTGGATGTGTTCACACCTGTAGTTAGGGCTGTCCATTTGTGATCGGAGCACCCAAGACACATTTTAATGCCAGGTGTGAACAGGGCCTAAGGCCTATGTGGTCTTGCATTCTAACTAAATAAACAGACTATAGCCTATAAAACCTTTGAGATATGCAAAAATAAGAATCTAAGAAAACATATAGCTCTATAATAACTACAAAAAAGACTTTGCATAATAAAACAAAATATACTTTGGACTATATTAAAATATTAAATTCTAAATAAAACAGATACTGTATGCCCCTGATTAAAACAAAATAGACGTTGGCCTACAGGATGAATAAAATAAAATAGCCGTCATAGGCCTTTAACGATTTCATTTTTCCTTTGGAAACTGTTCTTTTATGTGTGAGCAAAGGTGTTTCCTTTTGCATGAATTGTTCACACATATTGTAAAAGAGCAATGAGTATCTAGTCTTTACTTTAGGTTTTGTTCACCTGTGGAGATTGCGTTTGGAGTCAAAGGCATGGATCATCATGAGGACCAGAAAAATATCTATGGATGAAAAACAAGTAATCTGTAAACTGAGAGAACAGAATAATTTATTAAGGATAGCACAGAAACTGGATAGCAACAGTTAACACCCGTCAGTAATTCGTTAACTTAATTTTGTACAGCTGAAAATGGGGGGACAGCACCCAAACAGCTCATTCTGTAAAATGGTAAAATGCATACACATGTAAATACCATGAAATAAAAACTGATTGTGTGCTTTTGACTCATCTTTCATCTTTTGATTTGATTACTCTTTTTTTTGCTATATTCCATGGAATATAGCAAAATAGGTAGGTATATAGCAAAATAACAAGTTTCAATTTCATTACCTTAAATTATTTTATACTGCCTTTATGTACAGAATGTATGATGGTATTTCACTACTGCAGTATTGCATGAATACTTTGCCAATATTTATGTATTTATGGAAGCATAACATGCTTAAGTAAAGGGAAGAAAGACTGAGTCAGAGGAACTAAAATAATAAAATTAAATTTGTCTACTTCCCCATTTACTGTACTGCAGGACATGTTCTTTTAAGGTAAAAGGATGATAGGAGATGGTTTCTCCAATCATTCCACTCAGTGGATATGCAGCATTTTAATAATGAGACTAACTATGATAGACTGACCACAAAAATGTATATATTTATATATCAGAAACAGCAAAATGGCAACAAAGCTACCATCTAACTGCTCTGGTGAACGAAAGACAATAATATTGGGTGGTTGATATGTTTTTAATTGAATAAACACTATTAAGATTCAGCTTTGTGAATTTCTTTTTCAAAGACTCTATTGATTCAGACTGTCATTGATTCAGAATAGTTTCAGATATGAAAATGTGTCAGAAATGTTTCTTACGCTGGCCCTCCAGAAAGCAGATAAGCATGCGCTCTCCCCCACAGTGTGAGCTGCCAGCTGTACCTTCCTTGCACTCTTTGTGTATACCATTACATTACATTACAATACCAGCACACATCATGCACCACAGACACTGGTGCCCACTGAAACTCACCCACATTGGCTCCCCTGTGCACAGTCAGTAAAGGTGCTACACATGAGTACTGGCTGGGTCTTGTAGTATAATGTCAAAACATCAGTAACGTCATTTTTCAAATATGTGGCCAGGAGTTTGCAGTGGCAGGACACAACTGTGCACCCGATAGGGTGGGTATAAATTAGCCAGGGTTCCTATGGGTACTGTTTCATTAAGTCCTACAACTGTAATAATACACAGGCATCCTATAGGGTGCCAACTATCATTAGTGTCAAATACGCCGCTCCTTGAATTAGCATACTTCTGTGTGGCCTGAAAGGCACAAGATACTGCTCTGATAAGAGCAATACCTCTGTGTGGCATGATGTTATTGTAAAAAAAACCCAGCACACCACAGCTCGATGAGTCAAACTTGTAGAAGAGCATCTCTCAAACTGCAGCGTGTACCCCCCACCCCCTCTGGCGGGCAATAGTTTTATTAAAATTTAATTAGAAAAAAATTAACTGGTTTCCTGATACGTTTATATTGCAAGGCTTTGTTCAGGCAAACAGGCCTAACCATACCATTGATTATTGAAAGTAATTTTGCGTTTTACACATATATAGACTGACCAGATGTCATCTTTTTCCTGGACATTTTTTTTTTTTGGGACTGAAATATAGTCACCCTGCTTAAAAAAATATGGAACTGTCTATGGTTACCATACATATAAAATGTATACATTTTATTTTATTTAAATTTATTGTCCTTGGGTGGCCTTCATAATTGTTGCAGTGATTTGTGAAAAAAATATTTTCATTATTTTGGCAAAACCAAAAATGATTTAAAAAAGTGTTTGGCAAAATTACATCTGCTAAAATCCGAGAGCTATAAGTTATAGTTTAAAAGCTATTAGTGTGTATTTTCTCTCAATCCTAAAAAGTGTTTATCCCATTGCAGATATTGTTCAACTGTTTTTTGTAACCTGAACTGCATGAGGTTAGCTGCCAATGAACTGAATGTTTAATGCTAACAAATGCAATATTCTACTAATAAAATGTGTTGAGTATTTTTCATTCTTGATTTTGTTTGCCATTGTATTATGTCTGGGTATATCATTATTTGTCAGTCTGAATGTGTACAGTATCTGCATAATATTAACCTTTTTCATGTCTTTCTGTGTCTCAGGTTTTCAGACAGCAAATACTTTTAACGTAGACCCAGCTGCTTGGAAGTCCTTCAGCAATGATGCTACTGCTTTTGGATATAGGGTGATACAGGGAAACTCCAAGAGGTGAGAGTGGCAAGAGACCTGTAGGGAAGAGTACACTGGAGGGGCAGGGGTGGTGGTTAAAAAACAGGAAATAAGAAAGGGTGGGGAGGGGAATTGTTGTAATGTGATGACACTGGCCAGAGGAGTGAGGAAAAAGACAGCAGCAGTTAATCGTCATGCCGCAGTGACACATACTGTGGTAGAGAGAAGGAAGGTCAATGGTGAGTGTGAATGTATGTCAGTGTGGGTGGAAAAGGAAGTGTAAAAGCAAAATGGTGATAGGTACATATGTGTGCTGGGGATGGATGGCTGAACTAATCAGCTATATTGTTCTCGTCATCTCGCCACCCAACATAATCTCTCTTAAATTCCTAGCTTGCTGGTTAGTGCTCCTTTATACTACCAAGGAAACAGGAGAGGAAAAGTTTACGACTGTCAGGTTGGGAAATCAACATGCTCTGAAATACAAATAAAAGGTGAGAAGCATCTCAGCCATGTTCTTTTCAGTTTTACAGGCCATTGGTATGGATAATAAGAAATGACACATATGGTGAAATGGTCTAAATTATTATTGAATCAAATTATCCCATCCGTCTATCCATTACCTATACCCGCTTATCCTGAGCAGGGTCGCGGGGGTGGTGGAGCTTATCTCAGTGTGCATTGGGCGAGAGGCAGGAATACACCCTAGACAGGCCGCCAATCTACCGCAGGGCACACACACCATTCACTCACACACTCACACCTATGGGCAATTTTAGAGTCTCCAATTAGCCTTGGTGCATGTCTTTAAACTGTGGGAGGAAACCGCAGTACCTGGCGGACACGGGGAGAACATGCAAACTCCACACAGCAAAAAAAAAACTCCCAGTGGAGAGAAAAAACTCTCCAATGGAAAGAAATCTTGTGAGGAACCCAGCTATAGAGGGGGAGCGCATATTCCACTGGCTGAACTGGTATAAAGTAGCGGTAGAATGGATGAAGCAGAATGAATTATTGAATGATAATTCAAGAATGATGATATTTATCTAAACTATCTACAGTATAGCACACACCTTTATTGTAAGTTTCCTTCAGGAAAATTTTCTTTTGTAGTATACTATATATGTACATGTGGATGCATATTTGTCATAATTGCTTTTGTGTTTTTACCAGTGCCCCCCCATGGAATAAATATGTCTCTTGGACTGTCAATGTCAAAAAACCATAAGTCACAAAAAACAATGGTAAGTCTTGTTCTTGTTCATCCTTACCTTTAGATTTACCTTCATTATATATATATATATATATATATACACTCACCGGCCGCTTCATTAGGTACTTGCTAGTATCGGGTGTGGTCTTCTGCTGCTGTAGCCCATCTGCTTCAAGGTTTGACATGTTGTGTGTTCAGAGATGCTCTCCTGCATACCTCAGATGTAACGAGTTGTTATTTCAGTTACTGTTGCCTTTCTATCAGCTCGAACCAGCCTGGCCATTCTCCTCTGACCTTTGCCATCAACAAGGCATTTTCGCCCAGAGAACTGCCGCTCACTGGATATTTTCTCTTTTTCGGACCATTCTCTGTAAACCCTAGAGATGGTTGTGCGTGAAAATCCCAGTAGATCAGAAGTTTCTGAAATACTCAAACCAGCCTGTCTGGCACCAACAACCATGTCATGTTCAAAGTCACTTAAATCACCTTTCTTCCCCATTCTGATGCTTGGTTTGAACTTCAGCAGATCGTCTTGACTATGTCTACATGCCTAAATGCATTGAGTTGGTGCCACGTGGTTGGCTGATTAGATATTTGCATTAACGAGCAGTTGAAAAGGTGTACCTAATGAAGTGGCTGGTGAGTGTATATGTCAGCAAGGTGAGGAAGCTTCTGTTTACAGAAAAGTAAGAAATACAAGGGAAGGGGGTTAACAGACATGACACAGACAAGACATTGACATTTAGAAAGTGCTTCAATTATTCCAGTCAATGTCTACCTTTGATTACTGTCCTGAAACCATAGTCCATCTTTTGGGACTGAACCCAGCTGTGTAGTGGAGATATCTCCCTGCTTCCTGTAGCATCTGACAACAGATGTGTGCAGTCATTGTGTTAACTGAAAGTCCATTTTGTCCTGTTTTATCTGTGATGAGGAAGTTCTCTAGACATTTGTGCTTTTGTGCTGTGTTAAGGGTGATGTTAGAGCCCTGTCGTGTCTGGTCTCAACAGGCAGTCCTTTAGAGCAAGTCTCCCGCTTGGGGGAGCCACAAGCGCGATGTGCGTGTGCAGTGTAGCATCTTTTCCGCAATATACACACACACCCATGCACAATATATATATATATATATATATGCCTTTGTCCGAAATGTGCCATGACGTTTGAGAAAGCCATATTTTAATATTACCATTACCATTCATTACCATTGGTAATATTATTCAGTAATTATTAAAGCTTTCTACAACATTTTGGTAATGGGTTATTCGTCATTTCAATTTGGTATTTTTTTAATACCAAGTATAAATAACAATCTATCACAAGCCAAAAAAAAAACACTGTTTCTGTTGAACATTAATGATTACTATCAACTCATCCCGAAGGTCGCTAAACGAAACATTGTGAGCCACGAGAACGCAAGTGAAGTGAAGTCTTATTGTACATACCTTGTGATAATGAAGTGACTGCTTGAATTGATTCAGAAAAAGCAGTCTGATGATTCTTAATGATTGCTCAATTGATAGCTTGATAAGGTGACTATGTAGTCTTTCTGCGGAAGGACTGAAGTACAGGCTACTAAACAGAGTTACAGAAACAATATTCACCTAAATCACACATCCCCCCCTTCGTTTCACCCACAGGTGTGTGGACCCACATTGTCCAGACAGTGTGACTCTATTACCACTTACAATGGCATGTGCTTCCAGCTGAATGAACGCCTGGAAGCCGATGGCGCTGGACTGCCCCCATCTCTCAGAGGTTAGAGAAAACAGAACCAGTAGAGAGGATAGTCACTAATTAAATCAGTTGACTAGTGTGGTAATATACATACGTTGCCACTACTGTTACTTTACAGAGTTTTAGTTACTGTTATACAATTAAAATGAGCAATAGATTAAAATACGTTTTAAAATGTGTATGTTCTGCTCAAATCCAAGATAATTTATCACTGTTCATACACAGCCTGTAACTAGTATATAATGGGCTTGAGAAATAACTTGACAATAATACTTCACTGTACAGAGTGGGTGCAAGGGTGCTATCTATGTTTGTATCAATATTCTTCTCAAAAACACATTTTGCATGATTATAATTTGAGGAAAAACTGACTGCTGCAACAGTTCTACAGCTCCATGCAAAGGACCCGGTGTAAATGGCTCTTGGATAAAACGCCATAAAATATCAGTCCAGTTTTTAAAAAAAAATCGATGTCAACGAATGGGCTGACCATGTAATATAGCATGCTATAGCAAGCCTGTCAGTAGGACATGGGGCGTTTCTACATTCTCCCCTAGATACGAGCCTTCTACAGGTGAAATTGTGTTTTCGAAATGGCAAAGTAATGGGGACATGACAAAAGCATTTAAAGACATGTTACATGTCTTCATTCTCCATTGTTTTTTTTTTTTGTTGTTGTTTTTTTTTGTCCTACAGATTGTCCAGCAGGTATAGATATTGTGTTTTTAATGGATGGTTCAGGCAGTGTATCTCCTTTAGATTTTGGACGAATTAAAACATTTGTGATAAAATTGATCGAGTCACTTCTAGGACGCAACAGTAAGGTAAGTTTGAGTTTTGTTTAAAACAAGTAGGTTCAAAAAGCAGTTGCAACTGGGTAGTTGATAAACAATCTTCATCCAAATTGAGTTTGAACTATAGCATAAGTGTATATAATCAGCAAACCTAAGCTGTGAAGGGCATGTTTAGCAGACATGAATTTGTGATGCAGAACATGAAAGAGGCAGAGAGAATAGTTAATACAACCAATGACAAATATAAAAATAAATTAATGATAATGCAGTATTATGTGTTTTTTACTTTCCACATTTCAGAATCTCAAATTGTAAAAGCAAGTTGCAGATCACTCAAATTGTCATAACAATTATTAAATTATTATTTATTGGAATTCATTATTAAATCACATTAGAGATTGGGCTGAAATTCTCCAAAGTCTGCTAATGAATGTTACATTATGTTACTACTGTTAGTCAGTGGCACAAAGTGATTTGTGGCTTTTAACTTTTTTCATTCTCTTTCAGTTTGCGGTTATGCAATATTCCACTCGATTTCAAACAGTTTTTGACTTTAAAACTTTCAAAGAGGATTCTGACTGGAGAGGACAGATACGTAATGTTAGACAACTATCTGAATACACCCACACTCCAACAGCCATCTTCAAAGTTGTGTAAGTGTACATCGCTGAATTCCTTAAGCCCCATCAAAGACAGAGAAGAACTGTTCATGTGCTGAAGTCTGAGCTATTTGTAGGGGTATAATATAAATAGGCATACAAATAAATAACAGGTCTCCAGAAGTGGATTGTCAATTATTGCCTGTTTTTATTAAATCTATTAAAGGGAAACAATGATTTGAGGTCACCACTTGAGGACTCAACTATGCGCTGCTATTTCGCTAAGAATGCGTGTGGCAGCACCAGTGGTGCAAAATTCTTCTCATAATTGCAAAATGCATCACTCAAGCAGATATTTTCAATACAGGAGATGTATAGAATATTGGTAAATTGTCATTGGCACATTTCTTGGGATATTATTGGTAGACAGATCAATTGACCATTGAATATTGATTGTAGGAAAAAGTTCTCCTTCAATGTCTTATGGACTTGATTGAACCCACTTGCATCATTTGTATTTCTATTAAAAAACCAACATTGATTTAGACAAGCTTCAGTTGTGATCTGTCAGCATACCATTATAGTTTCTCACCTTTGTCTCCAGACATGGTGATATGTTAATAATATCACTTCACAAGCAAGTTTCACATCTCTCTGTTTCATACACATTGGGGAAGCTTATTAATCAATGGACCAATTGTTATGAAAATCATATATTTACTAATGGGCATGTAAAACATATTTGAAAATTACGAAAGCGAAATGTTAAAAATCAAATTTTGTATGGCTAAGACTATTGCATGGAAATGGTTCAATTGATATGCACATGAAACTGCATAAACACAGTTTCAAGATAAGGTATAAAGATAGGAAAATGGGTAAGACTATATTTAAATGTTCCAGCACAAGCTCTGTAACTCTCTGTAAGCTCTGTATACATAATATTCTTATGTCTCAAAATGTAAACAGGCATAGCAAGATTTATATTACTACAGGGGTGGCCAGTGATATTTATCCCAGTATTGTGGCCAAGTGTGACCCGTGTGGTCTAAACACAAAAGTGTCAGTTCCACAAAATGCTTAAAACTTCTCACAATAAGGCACAGCGGCTATCAATTGCAGTACAGTTGTTTGATTGTAAACAGTGCATGACTATAAATTATGTTTCAAAATGCAAGCCATGCTTGCTGTTCTCCATGTCATTGATATGAGTGAGTTTAATGTTTCAGTTATTACACTGATGCTTCATTTGTTCATTGCATTCTCACAGCCATGAGCTGTTTGTCCCTGAAAGTGGATCTCGGCCAAAAGCTCATAAAGTCTTAGTGGTCATAACTGATGGGCAGACTTTTGGAGACAATAGGCCTCTGCAACCTGTCATTGCCGATGCGGAAGCAAAAGGAATCATTCGATATGCTATTGGGGTATGTCACCTATCTACACAGCAGGCTTTTTTATTGTGTGTTTAATTTCATGAAGAATAAAAAAAGATATACAGTGGAATTCAATGTTATTTTTGTGGTTTCTAAATAATCCTTGCTATGTTTGAATCTACCATCACCAACCATAATTGACCAATTTGTGTTTTGGTGCGCCAAGGAGCTTGCTTTATAACATCCATCATTGTTGTTACACTGATATTGTTACCAGAGTTCCCTAAAGTTAACAAAATGTTTCTGGGCTTTGTCACTGGGAAACCTTCAGGTGGGCAATGCTTTTAATCTCAACTCACAAGGGTTAAGAGAGCTGCAGATTATCGCCTCACGCCCTACAGCAGACCACCTGTTTAATGTTGCCAACTTTCAAGCGCTTGACAAACTCAGGGAGACACTGCAAAAGAATATCTTTGCTATTGAAGGTATGGTTGTTTTTGATCTACGTTTGCCTATGGGCTTTATGTTTCTGTTGCAGAGTTTTTGTTCCAGTTCAGTATCCCCTGCCCTCAGTACCGGTGATCATGTGATATATACAGTATATATCACATGATCACCGGTATATTCCATCCAGTATATTCCATCCCCTTGTCTTTACAGTTCAGTTTAAACAGAAGCTAAAGTCAGATACTTCATGCTCTTATTCAGAACATCTGTAATAGCCCATCATTCATTTTCTCATAGGCACTCAGACCACTGGTGGATCATTTGAGATGGAACTGGCTCAGGAAGGCTTTAGTTCAGCGTTGTTGTCCTCGGTATGCAGACTCACCATAAGGACATTGCTCCTGTTACATCACTGCTGCACTTGACAATGCAACTGCTACAACTGAGCAACACCCACCAAAAATGCAACCTACTTTATGACAATGTGACAATTTTTGACAATGTATTTATTACATCCATTCTTTTTACTGCGGATAGGGGGAGATGGTCATGGGTGCAGTGGGAGCATTCGACTGGAAAGGAGGATACCTGAAATTCAAACAACCAAGTCTGAACCCTGATATTCTCAACAGCAACAAGATGGTATCAGACAGTTATCTTGGTATGGCAGCCTTCCCTCCACACATTTATAGTTTGCTGTATTTAGTTGGATTTGTTTTATCATTATCACATTTATCCAGCACCAGGGATGGGACAGGAAAAGGAATATGAGATATCATATTCATATTCAGCTCTTGTTATGCATCATATGCTTAGTTTTAACGCACAACTTTACACATGTGAAGATATTTTTTAGTTCTGTCCTTGCAAACTACCAAAACCAGATATGAATTTAATGGAATAGAACCAAATCAAATTCTGGCTTCATTAGGGTGAAAGCTAGTGTGGGATTTTCTGAGAAATGTGATTATAACCCAGGGATATTCAAGGTCTTTGAGGGGAGATGTCCACAGGGATTGTGACATCACCCTGTCCAGTATTTATTTGACATCCAGGTATGGGACAGGTATAGGAAGTTTTTGGAACAAGTAGGGGAATCTTGGTAGTACATTCATTTTTGTACTATTTATTTATTTTTCTTGTGGTTCCTTTGTTACATGTGCTTGATTGCTCTGGATATATTTCTTATAACCTTGTAATCAGGAAAGGAAGCATCCCATATTGTTTTTGACCATTTTTTATAGGTGCCTCTTACCACAAAATCTCTAATGAGGGCATTGGTAGTCTAGGTAAATCGGTCATTAATGCGTCAGTATCTGCGACTATTTAGCAAATGTTTTGCGCTGTGACTAAATCTGGTCCTTGGTCTACATTTGGTCTAATGCAATTTTGTGAGAGGTCCTTTAAAATGGAATGTTTGCCCTAAATAATGCCTCCACAGCTGCATTAACATGCATTAGCACACTCTTACTGTATGCATAGACACCCATTACCATATTCTGTAAGCAGTTCTGAAAGGGCTGGTGGATGTTTTTACAGTATTTGTACCATTTGCGCGAAGTTGGGCCCAAACCTGATTTTTTGTAGGAACACAGAGATGATTTCTTTTTGAGAAATCACATTTTTTCTCTGTATCCCAAGAGAGAGCCATGACTGGCACCTCATTCTTCTTTTTGATTCATTCAGTTCAGTTCATTCAAATTTAACTGAATTGTTCTGTTATCAAATAAGGAACAATCTAGCCTGATAGAGGTCTACATGACTATGCATAACATCTTATAGTCTGGATATTAATAAACTTTGTTAGTTAGATAGCTAGATAGATAGATACATAGGTACTTTATTAACCCTGAGGGAAATTCAGGTGTCCAATAGCTCATGTTACAAACAAACAAAATAAATAAAATAAAAACAAAAAGGCACTGTAGAACCGAGCCATGAACATAAACAGAGCCATGGGAAAAACAAAAACTGACGTTGTCTAACTACACCAGGTGTTATGTACAGTATGAACAGTCCCGACATAAATAAGAAAATGTTGACAGATGTACAGCTAAATAAATAATGGGTGGGTAATGGATATAAAAATTACAGAAGTTAAAACGGTATTTAAAACGTCATCAATTAAAATTTATTCTGAAAACATTTGAGGTATATTTTTGCTTTCAGTAATATATTTTGGATTTTGGTGTGAAAAGGTTTGCCTGCATAATAAAGACACACATTTAACTCTATACGGGTGCAGAATGAACATTCTGAATTAGGAAGGCAATTGTATATATGCAGGTCGATATTGGCATCAATTTTTTTTATTGTAAGATCACGAGAAAGTAAACTAGCTTTCTACCTATATATGTCATGATATACAGTGAGCTCAATAATGTTTGAGATGAAGGCATATTTTTATACATTTTGGTTTCACCATGTAGAAATTACAGCACTTTTTATACATAGTCCCCCAATTTCAGGTCACCGTAATGATGTAATGAGAACAAAGTGTATAAACATACCCTAAAATAAAAGCTGAGAATGTGCACTTTAACGTATGTGTGAATTGTTTGATTACAAATCATAAATTGCAGAGTACAGAGCCAAATCAAGTAAAAACATGTCTTTGTCTGCAACATTGTTTAGCTCACTGTAGCTTGTTGATACTAATTGCCTGGTTGAAGCTGGCTGCCTAGCCTTGTAGCTAACATTATATGCTAACGTCAGTTGACTTGCCTTGCTCATCATTTTTGGCAACTTCTTCACCTGCTGATGGCAACAGTGGCTATGTCCAAATGTGTGCTATATAGCTAATTCTACTCTCACTTCTAGCTAACAACTACAACAAGGTTGAGATGAAATGTACAAACCCAATAGTTAGAACCGTAAGCTGGAATGTACTCAACTGTAAAGTGAACTGTTCAGACTGCTTTACACGTCTCTGTGGTTGATTAAATTGAATGTCTTACTATTGATCTTACTAAATTTATTTTTATTGGGCACCCTATGATTCCATGATGATATAATTACCACAGATATAATTACAATATTTAGATTCATCCAGGCCTAAAACTGCAGGCCTAAATGGGATTCAGTACAAATGAACATTTTAGTTGCACACTAAAAAACTAATTTTAAGTTGCATATTGTAAAACTGGTTGGCCATTGACCACCTAGGCCAAAACATGCATATATGCCCGGTTCAACATAAGGTTATTAGGTCTTTCCCAATCATAAGCCCTGTAAGAGCATATGTTAATTTAAAAGGTTTGGTAGAAACAAAAACTTTTATGCTTTTGTCCATAAATTTTGAATCTGTCAGGTTCATTGCTTACCAATTCAATGTTAAACCAATAAAATGTGTCATTGAAGTGGATACAGTGAATGTGCTTGGACTGTTAAACATCAGTGTTTGTCTGGATCCCTAACTGACCTTTTGTTTCATTAGGCTATTCTATGGCTGTTGCTGAGATGAGCAATGGAGAGACATATATAATTTTGGGAGCCCCTAGGTATCGGCATGCTGGTCGAGCGGTTATTTTCTTCTCAAATACCAAAAGTCAGGAAATAGAGAGCCAACAGGTCTGTTTTCAGTTCTACCCTGAAATATATAATGTTAATTTATCTACATTAGACTGTGATTTATTGTGATTATTTATTATGAATATTTTGTCAAAAACAATTTATGACATTTACTGCACCATGACATGGGTAATTCATTGGTATGTCATAATGCTTATATGGCATACATAGACATATAATATGTTTTGACTGCTGTTCCTATAAAACTTTAGCAACATCATAGTAATTTCAAATGGATATGTAAGTGTTAACACAAATAATACATTGTTTTCCTCCACTTCTCTTTCTCCCTCTCAGATTGGTTCATACTTTGGGGCAGAGGTGTGCACAGTAGATTTGAATTCAGACTCCATAACTGATCTGCTACTCATATCTGCTCCAATGTACTTAGACAAACAGAGCAACAGCGAGGGCAAGGTCTACGTCTGTACCTTCATAAACGGGGTAATGACCACATGCACACTGTGTTTCAATTGCATTTCACACCTTCAATGTAAGAGTGCTACGTGATTATTAATTAATTTCTCCTTTCCAGGCTGTGTCATGTGGAAATACTGCCCTGGTGGGGGAGCAAGGGGTAAAGGGAAAATTTGGTTCATCACTGGCTGCCATCTCTGATCTAAATGGGGATGGATTTTCTGAGGTAGCGGTGGGGGCCCCCCTGGATGACAATGGTCAGGGTTGTGTGTACATCTTCAGTGGTGTGACAACAGGGATCAAGACACCTTACTCCCAGGTGAGAAGAAATAGAACTGAAAGGGGAAAAAAACAAAAGCTAGGGGAGGGGGTTTGACTTAATCACAATCAACTTCTGAATATTTTATGCGTATCTCTACCATTTCAGGGGGTTCAAACCCAACCCACCCCCACCCACACACACCCTTGCGTACATCTCTCACTCCAAGCTTTGGAGCCAAATTCACTATCTATATGTTGTGTCAAGACTAACACATGGCTGCTGGTTGCTATTGTGAAAGCAAACAGCTATAAAGATGCCTTCACTCATATTTCAAGTCTGTATTTTTATGTTATTGTGTATATATCTCCTTTTGTTTGTGTTTTTTTTGCAGAGAATCCAGAGTGCATCTGTACAGCCAGGGCTTCGCTACTTCGGTCAGTCTATCAGTGGATCAGTGGATCAGAGTGGCGATGCACTGATAGACATTGCTGTGGGGTCCAAAGGGAACGTCGTGCTTCTCAGGTATTGTCATTACCAATACATTCAACTGAGGATTAGAAATGAATGTTTCAGCTGATGAACAGTGGTAAGACGGTAGCCTGAAAATGCACAGGTCCTCAGTGCGCACAGTGCAAGCTGACCACTAGGCCCCTGGGTGCTTATAGCGTGAGCTCACCACTAGGGCCCCCCAGACTCCTCAGCGCTTACAATGTGAGGGTCCCCGGGCCCCTTGGTGTTTAAAATGTGAGCTCACCACTAGGGCCCCCCAGACCCCTCAGTGCTTACAATGTGAGGGCCCCCAGACCCCTTGGTGTTTAAAACGAGAGCTGACCACTACTGCCCCCCAGAAACCTCGCTGCTTACAATGTGAGGGCCCCTGGGCCCCTCAGCGCTTACAGTGTGAGGGCCCCTGGGCACTTCAGTGCTTACAGTGTGAGGGCCCCTGGGCCCCTCAGCGCTTACAGTGTGAGGGTCCCTGGGCCCCTTGGCGTTTAAAGAGTGAGCTGACCACTAGGGCCCCTAGGCCCCTGGGGCCTAAAGTGTGATCTGACCACTAGGGCCCCTGGGCATCTAAAGTGTGAGGGTCCCCAGGCCCCTTGGTATTTAAAGCATGAGTTGACCACTAGGGCCCCCAGGCCCCTCTGTGCATACATCAAGCGCAACGCCTGGGCCCCTTGGTACATGCAGTGCATGCGTGAAACGAGAGCCTCTCTGAGAGTACAGTGCTGTACAACTGAGGCACTGGTTGGCATGCTACAATATGCTGTGGCATGATATAATATTCACCAACAAGTCAGTTCATTCTGCATAACAGGACAGTTTGAAGGGCGTCATATTATGGCAAGCTGTTCGTTATTTGACTTACCGTAACTAGCTATCCCTTTATTTTAGCTAGCTGCCCATTTTCCCTAGCTAGCTGCCCATATGATTCAGCTCGTTGACAGAAATCAGTTAGCTCATAGGCATAGATTTCTGGGGGGACGCAGGGGATACATACCCCTCAATATTTAGAACACGTGCATTTGTCCCCCCCCAAATAAAAACATGAAAGAAGCATTTCCACCATAAATTGATGCAGAAAAGGCACAAATTGGTGCATAAAAATTCACCAGAATGCAGGAAATGAAGTGTTTGACGCTCAAAATTTCCTGGGGGAGGACCTCCAGACCGAACGCTTAATGTGTTCCCCCCAGTGTTCAAACAAAACCTACGGCACTGAGTTAGCTAGCTGCCATTTTTGCCAGCTAGCTGCCCTTACAACCAAATTAGCTGCACTAAAAAGCCAGCTAGTTCACTAAAGCTAGCTGTCTAACTAGTTAGGTGGCACACAACTTAACTAGTTAGTTAGGTGGCATTTGTTTGCGGGTCATCTGTGTGAAAGGGGTATAAGATAAAGGGGTAGCTAGCTACAGTGGGTTGAATAAATGTTAAAACAGCATGCCAGCCATGATGCCTAAATCAAAGCTACTAGCTAGCTAACTATTAGTGCTATTAGTTCAAAACTATTATTTGTTCAAAACATGGGATGCTGTGGCCGTAGGAATAAAAACCTCACTGAGAGCTTATTAGCTAGCCCAAATGAACAAGTATGCTAAATGCACCTTGTTGTGTTGTTACACACTAGCACACTGTTTAGTGGTTATCATTTAATATTGTTGTTGGGGGCGAGGCGGGGGCCCTCCAAAAGACATGTGCCCAGGGGCCTCACGGGACCATGATCCGGCCCTGGCTAGGAGACATCCATGGCGATGCAGTAGATATGTTGGGTGAAGGTATATGATAATGAGGACAAAACCATCGCTCCATGGGGGGCGCAATTGTGCCAATGCTTGGACCCCTCCCAACACCGCTTACAGCTTTAATTTAAATTTAAACTGTTAGATATTGTTCCCATTTTTCTATTTTTGTTTTTGATATAGGTCCCGACCAGTGGTGTCAGTGGACGTTACAATGTCCTTCACACCATCCAAAATCCAAGTTACTGACTGCAGTAGAACCACAACCATCACTGCGAATGTCTGCTTCTCCATGCGTAGACATACTCGGGACACGAGAGGTTTGCACTATATCGCTCTCGTTGAGATTTACATGCCAACAATATGTTATTTCTGTATTTG
Source organism: Anguilla anguilla (assembly GCF_013347855.1). Taxonomy (NCBI): domain Eukaryota; kingdom Metazoa; phylum Chordata; class Actinopteri; order Anguilliformes; family Anguillidae; genus Anguilla; species Anguilla anguilla. Next base: position 40,644,077 of record NC_049202.1, read on the forward strand.
GCTGTCCATATACATTTTCTTTGAAAATGCACTTTTGTTGTGTTACATAATTAAGCCCCACGGTCTCAGATCAAGTGTGGAACCAAGCCAGTGTTGCTGGGAGCTCCGTAGAGTGACACACAATTCACAGTTGCGCCATCCAGAGTATGGGATGGTTTAGCCTTTCAAAAAAAATCACGTGAAATTTGCCTTTCCACATAAAAAATGTATTTCACATGTGATTTCAACAGTTTCACGTTTAAATTAAAATATTTACATTTGAAATGAAAATTTCACGTGAACTGGACATTTTCTCTTTATTCGTTTTTTTTCATGTGACTGAAAATGTCTTTTTTGAAGAAAGAAAAAGAAAATGCACTTTTTAATTGAAATTAGTAATCGATCATTGTAGAACATCATTATTAATGACTTTATTTGTTATTAATATGTATTGACATGCATATTATCTTGTCCACAGCACAGCTGGAAGCACGGGTTGCATACACACTTAAACTGGATTCGACTCGATCTCGCTTTCGTGCCTATTTCACTTCTACCAATCAGACTCAGGAGAAAGTCTTCACCCTTACAATGAATGCGCAATGTCATAGTACTAAATTTGAGATTGCTGTAAGTTTAGCCCCACCCCACAACCATGACAAACATTCCATTTCTGTATATAACAGAGTGTCCTAGCCGAGACGAGCCTCACAATGTTTCTCCTGTTGTATCACTCAGGAGTGCCCAGAGGATGCTCTGAATCCCCTGCTCAACGAAATAACATTCAGTTTTGATGGTCTACCATCTAAGGAGAGTCAAAACCTTTCTCCTGTCCTTGCCCCACAACCACAAACCACGACACACCCAGTGAGTTTGTTTCTTTATCTCTCTCCTTTGAGTCTTTTAATCATTCTGATTATGAAATATTTTTGTCAGTAAAAGTATATTTACATTTTGTTAAATATATTTTACATTCATTGAACAAATTTAATTACCTTATTGCACTTAATGGTTTTAATAAATACATAAACATTTAGTGATTTACATATACAATCCACAAGTGTGACAAAGAGTTTAAGGTGAATTAACTTTCTTCTCCTTCATGTAGTTAGACTTTGAAAGAAACTGTGGAACGGATAACATGTGCATTGATGACCTCAGAGTGGATTTCAATTTCTCTGGGTAAGACTGTTAGTGTATACCATGGTATACCAATGGTATGGCTATGGCAAAAAGACAGATAAACAATTCATAACAACATTTAAACTGTTGTTATTATTGCTAAAATGTTATTGTATTATTGCATTATATAAAGATTTATATAGTACACTAGCTCTCATTACATTACATTACAGGCATTTAGCAGACGCTCTTATCCAGAGCGACTTACACAACTTTTACATAGCATTTTACATTGTATCCATTTATACAGCTGGATATATACTGAAGCAATTCTGGTTAAGTACCTTGCTCAAGGGTACAACGGCAGTGTCTTTACCCGGGAATCGAACCTGCGACCTTTCGGTTACAAACCCAGTTCCTTACCCACTGTGCTACACTCCATCCATTAATTCTCCGTTCTCTCAATTCTATGGTTTACGACATATTAGGACATTAGGGCTAACCCTCATCCAGTCTCATAGGAAGGGTAGCCAGGAGAAAACCACTTTTCACCAAAAAGACCATTGCAAGTCAAGTCACGTTTATTGATCACATACACATTAGCATGGCAGTGAGATTATTTGTTCCTGTTTGTTACTCTCTCATCCCTATGCAATGAACAGCAGCATGGCTTAAAGGGCCATGTTCTACTGATGGAGACCATCTGTCCAACAGCTAAAGCTTGGCTGAAAGTGGATTGTGCAACAGGACAATGATCCTAAGTATAACGGTGAACTATGACTGAATGGCTGAAAAAGGAAAGAGTTAGGGTTTAGGAATGGCCAAGTTAAAATCCAGACCTTTATCCCATTGATGTATAGTGGCAGTTGCATAATGTTTCGCATAAACGAATGACCTCAAACATCACTGAGCTGAAGCTGTTTTGTAAGACGTGGGTCAGAATTCCTCCAATGCAATGTGAGAGACTGATCAACTAGTGCAGAAAAGGATTACTTCAGGTTATCGGTGCTGAAGAAGGTTCTATAAGTTACTGAATGACAGGGTGCACGTTGACTTATGTTTGGTGGAATAAACAATGACAAAGTAAAATCTGTTATGGTGTTTGTCACATGAGTTTAGATTTATCTACTGTTAGGCCTTAGTGTGGATTAGATGAGGGTTAGTTATGTCCTAATATGTAAGACAGTAGAATTGAAAGAGAGTGTACTTTCTTTTTCACATCACTGTGTATCTGGATTAACTGCCCTCCTCCACCTCTCTCTCCCTTTCCCAGAGCATCAGAAGTTCAAGTTGGCATTGCTTCTGTGCTGAATGTGACTGTTTCAGTTGAGAACAAAGGGGAAGACTCGTACAACTCGCATGTGCTTTTCACCTACCCACCAGGACTGTCATATAGGAGGGTTACTGTGGTACAGGTTAGTGAAGAGGGGACAAAATTATATAATGCTGAGAAAGTGAAACAAGAGATAAAGAGACAAAGTATATGTTAAGCAGGAAGAAGAGAAGAGAAACATATTCTAATGCAGGGGTGTTTGTTGAACCCAGGTCGTTTGTTGAGATGGGCATAATTTGATTTGAGTGATACAAATGCTAAAACAATACTTTTAAGATGGTACCCTTGCCTAAACAGTACCTTTTTAAAATATAAAGAGCAAACAATGACATTAAAGAACACTGTTTATTACTAAGGCAAAGAAATTGAACAGGTTAATTGTTTAAATGATACTTTATGCTTATCATTTAAACCGTTTCACTTTTGCCATTTTTACCAGGTTTAACATTAGCTAGCTTGCTAATGGTACCTACTGTCTCTGACTGAGTCGACAAAGAATGTGCAATGTGAGCTAGTGAAGGTGTGTGCCACCGAAATGAGGCACAGATATCTGCGGTGCTGTTCGGCCTGGTGCGGTTCGGCCCGGCCTGAACTTGTGCCATAGTGGTGCTGAGTTTAAGCTTCCAACACTAGTTGTTTGTCTTTTTTTGGCCATACTTTTCTTGCCCTCGGTCACAAACTTTGGGTCGATCTCTTAATGAATGTGGTGATCATTTTATTCTGTTGGGTATTTGGATTCACTGACAGGATTCATCCAAGAGAGACACAGTGCAGTGCAGTGCCTTAGATAGTGAGGATGGAAGAACTGTGGGAAAAAGTATCTGCTTCGTCAACAAGCCAGTGTTGAGGACGAAAGCTCGGGTGAGTTTCCCTATCATTATAACAGCAAGGTTTGAAGTAAATAAATGCATTTCTGAAAGTACTCCAGTATCTCACAGGACATCTGTTTTCACATTTCTGGCACAACTCTGAAACTCTAGTAGCTCATGGTGGTAGTGAACTTACATGTGTCCGACTCAATTTTGGTCATTTTAGACTGGACTGGACTTCCTCTAGTTCAGACGTGTTTGCTAATGCTAACGTTGTCACCAAAATATGTCCCAATATGTTTTAGTATTTAGATAAATAGTGATTAATAGTGATTTTAAATCTCCAATCTTCACCCCACACACTCTCTCTTTCTTTCTTGTCTAACTTGTCTTGTCTAACTCTTCTCATATTTCTCTTTCACATTCTATCAGGTTATTTTCATAATTTCATTGGGAATAGATCGCGACAGTCAATATGAGCAAGATGTGATATTTACTGCCAATGCCACAAGGTAATTTTTATTTACTCTCCTCTCTGAATGTCTTCGGTATGAACCTCTTGTGCAGAAGAGTGTGATTGTGATATGGCACATATGCATATTCTCTGTTAGTGCCTGTAGTGCAGTGCTACTCAACTCCAGGTCCTGCAGGCCACAGTGTCTGCTGGCATTTGATCCTGCCATGATTTCACTAATTGTTTTGGTTCAGAAAGTAAGCTCATCAATGAAATCTGTTGGTGGAGTGCATGGTTGAAGAGAATACCTTCAGAGCTGAGTAGCCCTGCTGTAGGGTGTCTACTTGTGTATTAAGTGTTTTTTAATTTCATTTCGATCACTTCCAGTGGAAATGATCAACATGCGGGCAATGAAAACTTTTTAAAGAAAACGATCAAAGTGAAATACAACATTTACATGTTGATAAAAGGGTAAGTGGTCTATCTCAATTCCATGTTGTATTTTATCTCTCAAGTTTGAAACATGAGCAGTGGTTCTGTTCATTGCAGTTTTATTACCGTACTTTTGATTGGAGTGAATGACGTCAAGTCTTTCTATAAAGTCTTTTTGCTGTTATATTCTTGATTTGTTTATTCATATATCCTTTGTGTGAGAAGCATTTAAGGATGTGCTTTTGTATTTGTCTTCAGTTTTCCAGTTAGCTTCTTTCATGTTCATATAGGTGTGTCAGTTGGTATCATTGTTTCACATTTTACATGAACTTCTCTCTTTTTCTCACTATTAAATTCCAGTTTGGAGGAAACAACCAGTTATATTAATTTCACAGCCGGTAAAAATGATTTAAAGACACCTGTACTGCATTCATTTGAAGTAGGTGATATTATCTTTATTTCCTGTCTTGCTTGCTTTTCAATTTTCCACATCATTTTAATTATTTTTTTCTGTATTTACTCCAGTCTCATAATTGTATCTATAAATAATTATGCAAACAAAATAGTGGCCCTTAATAGTGGAAGAATCTCAAATGTCTAGCTGTTCTTTGCTAGTACTACTGTGGTAGTAGTTTAGTCACACCACAAATATTTGTTTCAATATTTGTTTAATTGACAATGAACTAAATCTGTCAATGGAAATACAAGGTCCTCAGAGTCAAAAGGTAAAATGAACACTCATCTTTATTTTGATTTATTATTTATTTATTTTTATTTATATATTTATTTATTTTATTTTGCTTTGAAGTCTTATATTTATTAATGGTTCCTGCTGCATATGAAGAGCTTTTTTTTTTCAAAAACTTGTAATTGCCAATTACAATTGTTTTTCTACATTAAAGTTAAAAACAAAGGATTTTGCTATTGTTACTTGCTATGACTGAGACCTTCCATAAAATTTAAAGGCAGTCATTTCTAAATAGTACAGAATGTTTTGTGTGTTATCTGGAACAATGCTGAAATTGAATAGGCTGTGTTCTTAACATATGGTCATTATGACACTGTCTAGCCAAATCGATAAATTAGTTGGCTGAATATGGCAAATATATTGTTTTTCTTTTTTGTTCTTTCACAGGTTGTAAATTATATCAGAGACCTTAAAGCCTCAGCGATATTCAAGGTGCCAATTAAACTTGGAGAAAAATATATCTGGAGTAATGCCAGCAGTATACAAGTGAGTGGTAGGAGAGTTCCACAAGGAATACACAATGCTATGTGTGTGCACTTACATGCACACACACACACACAAACACACACTCACACACACGCACAAACACACATGCACATGTGTGCTCACACAAACACACACACACACACACACACACACACAGTGCAGTCTATAAGTATTTGGACCATGACAACATGTTCATTGTTTTGGGTTTGTACTCCAGCACATGGAATTTGAAATGAAACAATGAGGTTAAAGTGCAAACAGTCAGCTTTAACTTGCGAGTATGTACATCCATATCATGTAAGAACTGCAGCTCTTTTTATAAATAGTCAGTCATTTTGAGGCAACAAAAGTAATTGGACTATTGGCTGCTCAGCTGTTTCTTGGCAAGCTGTGTGTTGTTGCATAATTAGTTCATGCACAAGAAAGCTGACAAAAGGTCGAGAGAATGCAATCTGTGAGATTTAATTGAAATCATTAATTGAAAATCTTAATGCTTATACACAGTTTCAAGAAAAAGTTTGTGAAGCTTTTGGAATTGCTTGGATTTCTGCATTACTCATTAAATGTGGTCTGATCTTCATATAAGTCACAATAATAGACAAACACAATCTGCTTAAAATAATAACAAATAATTGTACTTATCAGGAATGAGTCAGGTGTTCTAATCAATGAGATGAGATTGGAGGTGTGGGTTGGAGGTGCCCTGCCAAATAAAAAAGGCACACAAAGTTTGGTTGCTGGCAGAGTCTGCTCTTCTCAAGAAACATCTGTTCATGTGAACCATGCCCTGATCAAAACAAATTTCAGAGGACCTTAGAAGAAGAACTGTAGAGATGCATAAAGCTGGAAAAGACTACAAAAGTATTTCTAAATGCCTGGGTGTGCATCAATCCACAATAAGACCAGTTGTCTAGAAATGGAGGAAATTCAGTACTGTTGCTACTCTCCCTTGGAGCGGGCATCCTGCAAAGATCACGCCAAGAGCGCACCATGCAATGCTGAAGGAGGTCAAAAAGAACCCCAGAATAACAACAAAGGAAATCTCTTGAACTTGCTAAAGTCTCTGTTCATGTGTCCACTATAAGGAAAACACCAAACAAGAATAGTATTCATGTGAGGATTCAAGTTGCACCCCCTCCTGCTGGTTGCCAGAGGGCGACATAGTCATCACGGACTCTGATTATGTGATTATGTATTTCACCTGTTTGCACCAGTGCAAAAACCACAGGCACTGGTCTACAGAGATGTGGGGTAAAAAGTGAAATGGTCATATGAGTCATATTTTCCTAGAATGGTTTGTCCACTTGTCCCCTTAGAGGGAAGGGTTAATGCAAATCAATACAAAGTTGTTCTGAGTGGTCAGCTATGATCAAACACTTCTATCCTGCTGGGAGTGGTCTCTTCCAGGATGACAACACCCCCATCCACAGGGCATGAGGAGCCACTGAATGTGCACTTTCGACCACAATTTCTGACCCTATTTACTAGCTGGTTGAGTAGTCTTTGTGACTGAAGCTCCTGCCATTTGTGTCCCAATAATGAACTCTCTTTCAAAGTTCCTTAGATATTTTCCTCTTTCCAGCTTGATCCAGCTTGACATCAGCTGGGCCTGCTCAGCATTTTTATACATGCCCCAGAGCATCATAGGATGTTAATTCAGATTCAGATTCAGATCAACTTTATGATCCCACATGGGGAAATTGCTTAATTATAACATGCGGTACACCTGTATGGAAGCATCTGCATTCGTAACGTTTCCCCACTCTTTTATTCAGGTTTTTCATTTAGTTTGTCACCCAGGTCTATAAATATTAAACATTATACATGTATGTGTGTGTGCATATGTATATGTATATGTGTGTATATATATATATATGCACACCCACACATACATGTATGTTTAATATCATAAAACCAGTGAAGTGAAGGAGTTAGTATACACAGTAAAATGCTCAGGGTAAAATGATGAGTAGAGTATTGTCCACATCCCCTAAGACAAGGTCTGTTAATTGTTTATGTTCACGATTTGTTTTTGACTTTCTTTGACAGATTCCAGGTTGCCTTCCAGAACAAGACGAGAAACCTAATGTGACAAATTTCAAAGAGAAGCTAATGAAAGATCCCACTGTGGTGAACATCCTTCTTACATTCCAATACCATTTTTTGTTTCCTAGTATTTTAGAATATATTCAGTATTAAAATCTTTATATTGTATAATTACAGTGCACCATTCACTGGGTATTTTTAACACTGGGTATTCTGATGAAGACATTTAGCATATGCCGATATTTTTTAGGTAATTGAAGCGCTATTTGGACATGTATACAGCATTTTTGGAATATTCATCTCAATTGCCATTTTCACAAATGTCTGCCACACATATGGTGTTGTTTTACAATCAGCACTGCTGTTACTACCCATTGTGTTTTAATATGAGCAGACAGCTAGCAGTTGGCAGAGCACAAGGATGGAAGGCCCTGCAGATGAGATATATATATTTTCGGATAGAGGGAGACACTAGTCTTAAAGACTTTGAAAGATAAAAAAGAGCATGCGAGATATAGTGTGGCTATTTTACGTTTAATCTGACTCTGCATGTCTGCATGTAAACAGGAATATTGATTTCTTTAATTTCTCAGAAGCCATGTAAACTGTTCATTTGGAATAGCGTGTGCATTTAAATATGGTCACTGTGCTATGCCATTCAATGCATTTAGACTGCTAGTCATCTTTCTTTCAATGTAAGTGATTTAATATTATTTCAGGTTGTGTTATTCTTTTTATATTTGCATAAAGTTTTTTAGTATAGTTTATATTTACATATATTTACTTTTAAGCATTTTCGGGAGACAAAATACACACAAAGCCATCACCTTGCAATGAGGCGTCTGTTTTTATTTAATACACTAGCATATCTGCATTAAGCACGCATAAAATGTGATAAAAGACTTGACCACTGAATTTGAGAGTTAGTGTACATGAAATTTCAGTAGTTATAAGACTGCAAAAACTGTATTTTTATCATTTGAGGAAAGCACTGGCATGGCTACTCTAATTGTTGCAAAAAAGTTGTTTTCATTTATACACAGAACAGCTTTGAAACTTCAACAAGGCTGTCCCTGCATTAGCTCACTCTCCCACGTAACTCTAATGGTGGTGTTTCAACAGCTTCCTTCCTTTCTTTCAGGACTGCTCGGTGTCATTATGTCGAGTGATAAGGTGCAATATGCACCTGCGGAAGGACCATAAATTCTCTTACAACATCTCTGGGGAAGTCAGCTCATCTTGGATTGAACAGGTAAGAAGAAGCCTCCATGTAGATTTTAATCATCTTTATATTTCAGTACCATTCAGATTTGGGGGGGGGGCTAAGAGAATGGTGTATATGATAGTATTCTCTCTATGTGAATTCTCTCTGTGTTAATGTACAAATGAGATTGCCTTACAGGCATGGCAGACTTGTGCTGGACATATGGCTAAAACTAACAATTATAAACAGAAAACAACAACATAGTGTAAGAAAAGTCATTTTGGGGCCCCTGCAACAGCTGCACATGAAGTGCAGTCCTCCAAGAGAACTCTGACTGTGCAGCTATGCTGGTGGACTACATGATGAAAATAAGTGGCATCTGGCAGAAGTGTCATCATCTGCCCTCTCCTGATTTCACATCCTGATGATGTTGTAACATTAGTATGAACCTCCAAGAACAATCCCAAAAGCAGAATACCAAAATTTTGAGAAAAGTAAAAAGAGAAAAACTAAATAATGCCATCAATAGTGGATATAACAAGAATAAAAATAATGCTTTATAAAATAAAGTTGAAAAGTAATTTCAGGTTCATTTCTGGCAGTATTGGGGAAAATTTGTAGGTTGTAATTTATGTACATTTGTTACACCTGGTCTGTGACAAATGTAGAGATCTATCCTGATCTTTTTCAGGATTTTTATTTATTTATTTTTTCATTTTTTCAGTCTGTCATGGAATATTTCATTTTCAGACCCATGGCAATTTCCTTTTTACTTCTGATTGTTTCCCAATGAGAAGTGAGATTTTGATTTTGTTTTTGATTCCACTTGTTTTATACCTATTATCCAGTCCTGAGACAGATATGCATAGTAGGTATTAATAATTGTAAGCAAAGTTGACTGGCCTGTATTTCTTGTCTTTCAGACCAAACTCACATCACTGCATTTGGTCAGCAGAGCAGTTTTGGATTTTGACCGAAACCAGTATATTTATACATCTTCAAGTTCTCAAAACACAGCCCCAACCGCAGAGGTGAAATATTTAATACTTTTTTCACCAAAAATGCAGCCATTCAACACTACCTTTGCAACACTTACAATTATGTTGGTTATCTCTCTATCAGGTTGGTACTCGTGTGGAGGTGTACTCTGAAGCCGACTTTACAAAGGAGATAATAGGAGGTGTTGTGGGTGGTCTGGTGCTACTTGCTTTGCTTACTGCCGGGTTGTACAAGGTAAATATCTGCCCCATTATAGCACAATGATAAAAATTAATTGGAAGGCAATGTTATCTGTATGGTTTCATAACATTCTAAACATTTTATTTTTCTTATTCTCATTATTTGTAATTGAGAGATTACAGAGTAAAACGATCATTTGTGACCAGGAATTATTCACAACCGGATGTATAGAGCCCACAGACATTCATTGTTAATTCTGTGTCTCTTGTAATGTTCATCATCTCTATGGAAATGTGTTTCTGTCATCTAATCAAAATTAGCTGCTCACCTGGTGCAAACCCAGAATTTTTAAAGGGCAAAAAGATAAACAATTTTATTGCTCATAATGCAATCAAGCCTGCTCCTTATGTTCATTTTAGGTTCAGTCACTTATGGTGGACACTGTCTGTTGCCCTGTTCTGTACCCCAGTCCTGTATGTCTGTTTGACTAACCCCCACCCACCTCACTCCCTCAGGCCGGATTTTTCAAAAGTCAATATAAACACATGCTGGAGAATACAGGAGAAGCAGATGGAAATGCGGGGGAGGCGGCTGGAGGTGAGGGGGACGCTGCTCCTGCAGCCCCTCAATAGACCACATGCCCCTACATCACTGCCCAGCACAACATAGCAGCAGTCAAATTATTGTGTGTTTATTCAATACATAAACACAATAGTGTTACATGACACACCAAATGGCAACCTATTTGGAAAAAACAAGTTGTCATGACAGTTGTCAGGAACATTAGTTTTTAATCTAGCTATTGATGAAATGGGTTCACTGATTCTTATCAACTTAAGCTTTATAAGGGCATATGCTTAATTGTAAATAAGTAAATGCATATGGAACATGTGATTGGAAATAATGTGTTTTAAGCATCTATCCTTCATTTTTCAGTTTTAGTGGATTTGGATCTGTATGTGAAAAAAATTTCATTTTCACATGCCAAATACCAGGGTTCCATTCAAAACGATTACTAAATAAAATTACTAGCGCTTATTTTTCATAGAAGATAATTATGGTAGCTTATTTTGGACAAAGAAGACTGCTTTGAGACAACCAACAGTGTTGTGTGACACAGTAATATTGAGGGAAGTTAGTCCCCTTGATTCGTGTTACAATGGCAGTAAATGTTATTATTAAAAGTGTGCCTTGCAGCTGGCACATAGGATGCATAAATTGTATAGTGATTATGCTATTAAAGTGTGCTATTAAAATGAGTAGCTAATGTTTCAAGCAGAAAAGTACAACAGAAGGAAGGTGCAAATATAATGCTGGTAGGGTGGACTGTCATGAAATGTTAAACAAAAAGTGGTGCAGAGTCAGGGACATGACCTCAGAGTCCAGTGGATGACCAAGCCTGGAAGAACTGAAGGTCCATGTCATCTTGTGAGCCAAGAGTAAGTGAGAGTATTTAAAGGGAATTTTCATCACTCAGTACCGTTAGCTGTTGTGACACAGCTGCATGGCACGCTTTTAATACGGGAAGTATTTACTGCCAGGAGTCAAGGGAACTAACTTCCCTTGAGTTGATATTGATTATTTTGTGACATCATTGAGTTGGGTCGCAGTTAGCCTAGCATCCAACATATGCATGTTTTACGTCATCCTTTATAACGTTTAGCCATTAGCCAGGTGACATGGTTGGTTATGTCACATTTGGCATAACATGTTGCAAAAAAAGTTATGTCACCCTTTATGAAATTACACTTGCTTCTGTATGATTTATGAAGATGCTTATGAAGGCATGTATCTAAAGCCTTCATGGGAAACTCTTTGTTTAAAGTGTGACCTTTAAAGATGCTTTTTGTAATTTAGGCACTTGCTTTTTTTGTATTTGGCATGCAATTTCCTTTGTGTGCGTTAACATATTTGAATACTTTTACTTTTACTGAATATCGGATTGTTGCACCTGACACCACCAGTGGAAAACAGCATGTAGAGGAGCAATTACAGAATGCACACACATTGATTAGATATTGATGCTAATATACCATTGTGAAAAGGTATAAAATTTGGCATTTTTAAAAATGAGAAAATGAAGGATTGTCGCTTAAATGTTTTTTTTTTCATTATGTTTGGAATGTCAAAAAATGCTATTAAAAACAAACTACAGAAAACAATGGTAACAGCACTGGGATATAAGACCATGTGGTCAGTGTTAACATCACGTGCCAGAAGCTTCAACAAATGCTTTACTGTTGATGCCCATGCTTTGCAATACACACATTTATTTAGCCATTTATGCATACTTAAAATGTTGCCAGTGATTCTTCGGATACTCATATTATCCAGATCTAAATCCAAGAAGTATCGCCAGGAACCGCACACCTACTCTGCAAAAAATGAGAAAAGATAAACATGATTTGAGAAACATTTGGAGTAGGAAAAGACAGTAGGAAAAGAACATCTTGTTAAAATTTCTTATAATAAAAAATATTAAAGATTGAATTAAGCAAAAACTAAGACAATTAATCTTAGAACAAGATAAACAAGTTAGTAATTGACTGAATTTAAGTTTATAATACCCATAGTTCCCTAATGTAGTATACATTGTAGTATACATTAGTTCAGGCTGTTACTGTGTCTTGGAATATGGATGTCAGTTCATGACCCAGCCTTCCCAACCTACTGTACAGGAAAACCATTCACTTTTATTTGTATTAAAAGCTGTTTTGAGTGTCCCTTTGCTGTTACTGTGTGATAATTTATTAACAGTTTATTAAAAGCTTACTTTGTGGATGAGTCCCAAACCCCTACAAATGTAAAGCAAATATGAAGCCTGATTCCTGCTTGCATTACAAAGGTCAGATGTAAGCAGACATGAACAATATATATTTTAAACAAATTGTTTTTTTGGAACAATATGCATATGCTTTAGCACCAGTCCCTATTTACTTATAATTGCAGATTAAAATTTAATCTGTGTAATACCTTTGGTGAACGAAAATAATCACATAAATTTGATTTCTGATAGGCAAATTGCTAATTTTGCAAATTGCTAATTATAAAAAAATCATTTAAAATATATATATTTGATAAAGGTTTTGGGTATTGTCACAGAGAGAAAATATTTCATGGTATTTAATCATCTGTACAAATATTTTTGTCATCGTTATTAATGCTTCGAAACTTTATCCAAGTGGGAAATGTTTGGTCTGAATTCATTTTTTCCATAACATATGACAAAAATGGCTGCTCCACCAACAGTAGTGTCTTTTATTATGAGCATGGAAAATATAAATGCTTCAATGCAAAAAAGTACTTGTTTAAATTAGTCTGTTTTTAATACTGTAAAAACAAACAAGAACAAACAAGCCCCCCCCCCCCAACCCCATCCTCCATTGCAACAAAGCAAAATAGCAAGATGGATTTAAAAAAAAACAAGTAAACAAAACCACCAAGTACATTGCTTAAACTTTCTTTTTCACAATCATAGAACATTCTGTCTTTCAAATTGTGACATACATGCAAATACATACACAAAAAAAAATCTAGCACTGCATATAAAAAAACAGAGTAACACAAAGGATTGTCGTATATATGCCACCCCTTTTGTCCATGTTATATGCAAGAATGCTTATCTCATTTTACCATGAAATATGTACATGAGTACAGTATATTTACTTACTGGCTTCAAAACACCATTGAGGTTATGTGTTGTTATAAGTAAACAACCAACTACCACATTATGATTTTTTCCCCTGATGTCATGATGATAATGCTTTAAAAATATAGTAATTCCATTGTTAGAACTTCAAGCATAACGTAGGAAACACACAGTTCACTGGTGCGCATCATATTCATTTGTCAGGGTGCCATTGGGAAAGTGCGGAAACGGGAAGATAATCATAATCACTTTTAAGTCCCCAAAATGTCTGATGATTTACCAAATAGTACAATAGTGCTAATGCCCTGTGCCCTAAAAAGAAAAGTCTTCCTCAGTCTCAGTGCACCCACTCTACAAGTAGGAAGAGTGAAAAGAGGGGTGAGAAGAGCAAGAGCAGAAGGGATAGAGAAAGGATGCATGGGGCTCCACTCGTAGTCATGCTGGTCATTGGGGTGACTGTGGTGACAGTGATATTGGCTGGAGGTGGGAAACTACCCACGGTTTCTCTCAAGAAATTTCCAAACTGGGAGGGTTTGGCAAAGATCTGTGCGCCAGATGCGCGAAACGTGCTGGCATTTCCAGTAGTGCCGTTCCTGTCATCATTTGCCATTATGATGCCAGCTTGGAACCAGGAAATGCCCCATTTACACACTAAGGGGCCACCTACATCTCCCTGTGAAGAAAGAGGGCAAGCTGATAAAGGTTACACTTGTAGTATAAGCAGCGGTGCAAGTCAAAGTTGATACAAAATGTTCACATAGATTGAGACTGAGGCCTCGTATAAATACCTGCTGTATCTCCACAGGTTCTGTGCAGATATTTTCAGCAACGGAGATATTTGCGCACTCTGTTACATTGGCTTTAAACTCTTGTAGGGCTTGTTCCACTGAAAGAAAGAGGGATTACACAGTTTATCTTGCATGCTAGTATTTACTCAGCTGGTTTGCTATCATTATCCCTTTTTATCCAATACAACAAAAACAGCAATACATCATAATTTTGGACAATTTTGATGTATTTATTCTGAACATTGTGAACTGTGCATGGTTGTATTCTGTATTAGCTGCAAAACTAAATTAAAAGTAGCCCTACAATACTCATTCTTATACTCACACCCATCCAAACACAGACAGAGACACACACACACCCTCACCTCCACCCTGGCCACTGCCCCACCCTGTCACCCAGCACTGGGTTCCGGTGCCGATATTTCCATCACCCAAATCCAAACACACAGGTTGAATGGAGCTGGTGAGCTTTGCCTTTTTGGCAAGTTTCAGCACAGCAATATTATTGCCTGTCAAGTTACTCAGGGTAATGCTTGAAACATTCATTGAAACCTCAAATGGGTTTGAACCGTTCTGTTTCAAGCGACCCAGAAACACTGTCCATTCGCTGGCATTGGGCTGTGTTCTGAGTGGTAGGAGAGAGGAATCTAGTAAATAAACACTTACAGACTGGATACAAGCACATCATACTCAACAGAATAATGTACAACAGAAAGGGTTGAACAGCATGTTTGCTGAAATCTAGCCCATGCAAATGTTTCTGGAGTTGCTTACCTGGAGAAGCATTCTGCAGCGCTCATGACGGACTCATCAGTGATGAGGGTGCCCCCACAGACGTGAGCCCCATCCTTGTGTAGACTGACCTGCCAGGGCCATGCTCCATCTGTGGCCAGCCCACTGTTCCCACCGATACGGGGATTACTGGAGGCACTGCCACACACTGCAGCTGCTGAAAATTGAGGAGTAGACACCGACTGAAGCCACTGAGGGGTCTAAAAACAATGCTTCAACATTGCTCACAGCCTGCTGTTCTGCTATGTCTTAGTAACACATATAAAAGAAACAACTCCATAACCCAAATTTAGCGTATTAACCAAACTCCATGTTGGATGTGTAGAACATGATAATATGCACCTGTCATATCCGAAAACATAATGATTTCTAGGGCTCTATCTTCCGGAGTAATTGTTTCATGGTGCATGGGCGCAGTCAATGGCGTGGCATGTGGCACACTGGGCGTTGGCCTGGGTTGGATTATACAAAATATTTTTTCAGTGGGTGTGGTGTATCTGCATTTGTTAATAACCAATCAAATTACCTCTTTTCATTCTTTTTTAAGAGTCGTGTGTATTGCACAGAGCAAGCAGAAAATTTTCATGGTCTACCATTGCAATGGAAGATTAGTATCATCATATGCGAATCAGATATTTCGCACAAGAAGTTATTTTGCTGGATGTGCAGAGTTGGGTTGTCACATTTTGTAACGCAGTAACACAGACTTTCTAGGTAGATGCATCAAGCTGGAATTAAGTATTTCAGGTTAAACATGCAGAATTACCATCTCTTAGTCTCCCACGAACAGTTGGAAAGTTCAATGAATATTTCGGGAGATATTGCTAAAAGTCTGTTTTGGCTTTTACCGGAAATGTTTTTTGGCTATTGTATTGTGTGTGTATCTCAAGGAATCCAAATGTAAGTAATCGTAAGCGGTCTTTTAACAGATTGCATAGGTTTGATATAGCATGCTAGCTTGCTGGGATTGATAGCCAGGCAAAAGGGCAGACACCCCCCACTGCGGGGTTAAAACAAACAGGGTTGTTAGACTGTTGTCAGTAGACTATTAATTAACCAATTGATTGGATTTGGTAAACTGGATCTTCATAAATATATTTAACTCAACTTTAACTTTAGGCAAGGTGGTAACATGTGACATCGACCTTATACAGCTGTTTGGCAATAAACAAAAAATAACATGACATTCATAATTGGGTTTGGTTTAAACATCCACAGGGTTTTCTCTTCAGCATATGAGACGCATGTTCAATTGGAATTCAGATCAGGTGAATGACTTTGCCAGTCAAGAATTTCTGAGTTTTTGGCTTTGAAAAACTCATTCTTTGCTTTAGCGTTATGTTTGAGATCACTGTCTTGCTATAGGATGAAGCACCGTGCAATGATTTTGGAGGCACCTGCTTGAAATTGAGCAGATAAGATGATTCTCCTACACTTCAGAATTCTGCTGCTGCTATCAGCAATTACATCATTCTGTGGCAGCCATACATGTCTAAAACATAACACCCCCATTGTGTTTCACAGATGAGGGGGGTGCTTTGGGCAGTTCCTTTTGGTCTCCACACTTTGCACTTGGCAGCACTCTGATACAAATGAACGTTGGTCTCATCTATCCACAGGACCTTTTTCCAGAACTCTGCGGGCTCTTTTTGGTGCTTCTTAAAAAACTGTAAGATGACTATCCTATTTTTGCAGCTAACTAGTAATTTGTATCTTGCAGTGTAGCCTTTCTAGTTCTGTTTGTGAAATCTTTGGTAGACAGAAGTCATTGACACATCCATGCCTCCCTCCTGAAGAGTGTTTCTTATTTGTTGGACAAGTGTTTGTGGGTTTGTGGGGGACTATATGAAAAAAGTTCTGTAATTTCTACAAGGTGAAACCAAAATGTATAAAAATACATTTCAGCTTTAATAATTGCTGTGCACCTGCACTTTAACCAAATGTGAATTTAGTTTGATTACAAATCTAAAATTGGGGAGTATAAAAAATTAAGGGGGCAGATTTTTTCTGTGGGCTACCAGTTCTTGACCCAGAGCCTAAGACATCAGTATGGAAGATTGAATCCACCACTCCCAATGACCACCCTTCCAACCACAGTAAAGACCTTTATACAGTATTTATACATTGATGGACATTTCAATTTGCAAGCCTTTCTACTATTCTGCTGTTTGTTGTCTAGTCTACTAAATTCCCTGAGGGTCACTAACCACCTTTTCCTAGGGTCATGGTTTTTTCCAGCAGGAAAACATATGATGCCTATCCCTTTTCATGATGCAATTGCAAAATGTGTCAGTGTGAATAAATTAATTTTGGTGAAATTAATTTATTGATTGAAAGGACGAGAAGACCCTTGGACTCACGTGCTGTTGTTGGAGGCTGAGTAGATGGTTGAAGGCTAGAACAAGTGAAACTGTTGTCACTGTCTGTCCCATTAGAGGAAAATGTGACAAAACCTGGCTGCTCAGTGTTTATCTGGGAGTTGATCCAGGCTTCATAGCGGGACACCCTGGTGTACACTCCTGGGAACTTGGGACGAGCACAGCCAATACCAAAACTAACAATTCCAGACTGGACCCACACACTGTTCTGTTTGCTCACCATAGGTCCCCCTGAGTCTCCCTGTGCAAATACACAGAGGGTTTCAAACATCACTTCCTCATTAAAATTTTGATAATGTGACAATGTTTATGACAAAGTGAATTAATTACTAAAGGAGAAGAGGAATCTTTGTCCATAACAGAAAATAATTTTAAAAAATACATTTACCTGACAAGAGTCCTTTCCTCCAGTGGATAAGCCAGCACACATCATGTTTTCTGTGATTTGGCCCTCCCCATACAGACAGGTACACTGTTTGTTACCTACAACTGGCACCTCCACTTCTTGCAATGTTTGAGGGGAAGGAAGTGCAACTAAGGGAGACAGAGAGCAAAAATTTGGGGAAATTTACTCATTCATAATCCACCATCCATAACTCATTCACTTGCGTGAATAATAAGCAGAACAAGTGTCTTACATTTGAAATTTGACATTTGAGTTTCATTGCTTACAGGCAAACTACTTCTGGTTAAAAAAGGGCTTACAAACATTACATTCTGTTGCACAACATTGCACATGCCCATGCTGTAGGGAGAAGGAGAGTGAACCCACATTCCACTTCCATATTATTTCATATTGCATTAATCCTTCATTATAATCCATCATTTATCACAAGACTACCACCTATTAGTCTTTCAGTGGAAAGCTCCACATGACAATAATCAATTAGCCAGGTGTCAAAACATAACATAACATAAACACAAACACTTACCTCCCTCATTGATCGCCCCCCAGCCAGTTACCCAGCTGCTTGTGTCACTATGGAAGGTGCTAGCACTTGCTGCCAGACAAATGGGCCGGATGTAGTTCGTGAAGTTGACTGGGGAGGCTAGCCTCAACAGAGCAATGTCATTGTCGCTGGATTGGGCATCATAATCAGGATGAAGTACAATTTGACCCACCCCTATGGACACTTCATGAGGGTTGCTACCCTCCTGGTTCTGTCGGCCCAGATAAACGGACCAGGGATTGACAAATGTGCTAGAAGAAAAGACAAAAAACACAAAGATTTAATACAGGAAATAATGAAAGATAATGTGAATAACTGATGTGAAAATCTTCAGTTTAAACACTTACGGAAGAGTTGTTTTATGGAGAAAAAAGACTCCATCTGGACACATGCTACAGTGCCCCTTTTTGCCAATGCTGGCTGAAGCTGCCAGACCATTCCACACAATTAAAATGTATGCAGCAGTTATCTCAGTTACACCTGTCACTATAGACAATTAGGCAGTAAGGACACACTATCTGGTCAACAAGATATAAAGAAAGAAAATCCCATTTATATATAGATTTAATCTAACTTTGCAACATTGCTAACATAGCTAATTTACAACATAGCATTTGTTTCTGCTAGCATTAAAATTTCCAATAATATGTGAACTCATGTCACTATCTGATTAGGGAGAGTTGAGAATTAAAAAAATTTCTGAAAACACTTTAAACAGGAAAATGTAATACTCCCATTTTAATCAAAAATATTTGTAAACATTAAATACTTTTCCTTTTACTTGAGGTTTTCCCCATGAAATTTTCAGCCAATCTACAAACTGTGTTTTGGATGCAGAAAAATAGGCACAGACACGCCTATGTACCCATGTCTTCTATGTATCAGTTTCAGAGAAAAGGAGTATGGCGTGTGATGTCTCACCTGTCGAAGCAGTGAGCTGCAGACAGCACCCAATCCTTAGTGATGAGTGATCCCCCACACTGATGATCACCAAATATGTGAAGACTAGCCTGCCATGGCCAGCTCCCTTCTGGGGCATCCTGACCCCCCACTATTCTGGTGTTAAGGGGGGGCCTACCACAAACTGAGAAATGAGGGTAGGAAATGAAGCGAATAAGCAGGGACTGTACTGGAAGCAGACTGGTACAGAGAATAATTTACCGAAGACGGGAAGCTAAATTACTTAATAAAAACTGTGATGAACTTACCACTCAGTTGTGAGTATGAAGCTGAAAAAAGAAAAATACATTCAGAAAATGAATCAACCCTACTGGAAATTCCATGCATTTAATTTGATGTGTTTCAGATTGTGTTTAAAATGCAGTTAAAGCACATGTGCAAAGTGCTATGAACTCGCATTGTATGAGAAATGTATTTGGCAATATGAATTTGAAATCAATGAACACATATTGGAAATATGGATATAATGCAGTATAAAGTAGTGGTAACCAACCCTATTCCTGAAGATTTACCATCCTGTAGGTTTTCATTTTCACCATAATTAGCTCAAGAAGACCTCTAGCTGTTGAATGAGGTGTGCTTTGTTAAAGTTGAATGAAAACCTACAGGATAGTAGATCTCCAGGAACAGGGTTGGTTACCACTGATATAAAGGAACTGTTTAAATATTGGAATGGCAGCACAGAGAATTTGGCACTTTTCAGGATTTCCTGCAGAAATAACCACAATGACCACAGAGAGCATTAACAGGCCGAATTCACAAACAACTTCATATATCCACACAATAAAGACCTAAACTTGTTGGTGTTGAGTTTTTTCCTTCTTTTGATTTTTCTTCCTGCTGATTACATCAGCACAAATGCTCCAGTACCACAAGCAATAATTCTCCCACTTGGACATTTTGCTGCATCTTTGTATGTTTCTGACAACAATTAATTCTTTTTTTATTTGCTCAAATAAAGAAATAATTTGATTTTTTTAAAATTGGGTTAAAAAAACACAGAAACAACAGTTCATGTAACATCTTTGCCAATATAAATTTGGTTCAAATTACCATAGTTTTATCAAGAGAGACAGATGGGCTTTTGATGGATGGGATTTAAAAAAATGGATATGTTAAACATTTTTAATTCTTCAGTATTTCATTCATGTGCTTGCTGAATCAAATTTACCTTATCTTGTTTTGACATTTACTTAATTGGCAATCACTTGTTTAGTGAATTCTAAAATCACTGGTCTCACCATTGGCTTTGTTTTATTAACAGTGACACAACATATTAGCTTCAAAACCCATGAGGCCACTGTTGCCATGATCCTTTATTATGGCATTTGATGGAGTGCAAACCTTGTTTCGAGTTTCATGTTGTTTCAATTATGTAGTGCTGATGTCATAAATGAAACAACACAACTTGAACCTGGAGATACAGATAATACAAATCATAATAAGCATTATATTACCATGTAGTATTTGGTCTTTCGTGTGAATGCATGCTATAAAGTGATGGAGATGATGGAAATATTAGTCTGTACTATGTGAAGCACACACATATAAGATAAAGTGCAATATAAATGTGATTAATTACTGATAATGAAACAATTATAGGCATATGATTTCATGCACATTTATTTATTTTTACTTCATTTATCACATCAATGTTAGAGTTCAATGTTAAACTACCCCTTAATAACCATCAAAGGTTGAATGTGGTCCATATTTTAGAAAGTCATGAAAACTTTCACTGCAGAAAAAAAACACGTTGAATTGTGTGAGCGCGACAAGGCAGGCCTGGAGTGGAAATAGAGAAAAATTGGAAAAATTTTTGTCAAGTAAGTTACATTGGCAAGTAAATGTGCCAATCTTGGGTAAACTTCAAAAACTGCATGTGTGACAAGATCCATGATAATGTGATGCTTATCTCACATCTGCTACAATGAGAAAATTTTAATTTTCTTTAAAAAAGGATTAATATTAAGAGTGTTTTGGGATTTCAACTAGTTTCGCTAGAAGAAATATGTTTTTCAGGATATCCCTAACTTTTAATGCTGAATTCATTGTCTAAATGCACTTTTAAAGCATTAATCAAACAGATATGGATTTATTGAGCCATTTTTTAATCTTATGCCTCTGATTGTTTCATTATAAGTAATTAATTGCATTTATATTCACTTTATCTCAGATGTATGTTTTTATTTATTTATGTTTTCATACATACGTACAGTATGTTTTGGGCCTAATAAATTACTACACTTTCAGGGTAATCACCAAAAATGACTAAGGGAGACCACAAGAAAGTATTGCTTGAATGAGGAAATGTGAAATGGCATCAAGCATGTCAACCTCAAGCATATAAATCAAGTATATGTACAACAGGGCCGATTTACCTTTACCAGTGAGGCCACATCAACAAAAATCTCCAAAAATGGAAGCCTTTCCTTATTCGTTCAGTTTAACTTTAAGCAACAGACATGAATCTTAATCTGACAGTCAATGCAATGTTAAGGGCTTACCTTTTGACAGAAGAATGACTACCATTAGCACACAGATACTTCTCCAGAGTGCCATTGTGTTCTGTGGTACATTCAGTTTCTTCCTCTTTAAATATTCCTTCAGTTTCCTTCTATGGCTACACCCCGCCTTCCTGAAAGGAGTACTGAACACTCACTGGTGAACATATGTTTTTTGAACGATTATTCAGTCTTGCCCAGTTCCTTTTCCTCATTGTAGCATTGCTACCTGTCTTGGACCTTGCACTTCTCAGTTTCCTTTAGTCATCTCTGTTAATAAGTAGACTGCTTCTTTTTTGACTAACCATTTAATAACTGTGTAACTCTAATACAAGTACTTTATCACGAGCCCTTGAAATGTGGACAAGGCTGGTACCATAAGAAAGGTAATGCGGTCATGTGAGACAGGAGAGATTTAACAGAGATTCACTTCTTAGGCACTGCAAATACATAGGAAATACACACAAATTTAGCAGGCCTTGTTGAAATATTTTTATATTCTTCTTTTTTCTTTTCTTTTTTTTCAGAGAATTTTATACACATAAATATTACCAGTTTCAATAGATGAAGGACACAGGTCCAGTAGCCACTAGTGCTACTTCTAAGGGTAGAAGATTTCCCAAGAGAACTCAAATAAAACAATTCCATAAAGAAAGCTGTTACGTAATTTGTGCGCAACAAAGGCACACAGAAATGAAATGACTTGGAATTTCTCTGGAATTTCAGTTTTTCCTGTTTCCTTGATCTGCAAAGAAGAATAACATACTGAATAAGATAGCACTTAGTGCATCTACAAAATATGATATAAATGCAATGTTTCATTTATTCATGAAATAGTATTTCTGAGGCAGGCATGGATGTGACATTGATTACCATCCGCAGAAGATTACATGAACAGAACTACAGAGGCTACACTGCAAGTTTCAAACCACTTGCTAGGCACGAAAAACAGGATGGTCAGGTTACAATTTACAGTTTACTAAGTACCTAAAAGAACCTACAGAGTTCTGGAAAATGGTCTTTTGGATAGATATGAACAAGATACCCTTTTACCAGAGTGATGGCAAGTGAAAGTGTGGAGGCCAAAAGGAATGCCCAAGATCCAAAGCACCCCCCCCCCTCCCCAACCATCTGTGAAACACGGATGTAGGGGTGTGTGATGGGATGCCTGATGTGGTGATGTTCTTCAAAGGACTAAGCTGGACACAAGACTTCTAGCACCAATACAATGTTTTATTTGACCAAGTCAGTGAAGAATAGTGCGGCATATATAGTGTGAGAAACAAAACAGGAGAAACTAAAGACATAAATCTGAAGTAGACAAAAAAGCAGACTTATCTTACTACAAAATAAAACTAATTCAATGCATTCCACCAGTGGGTTAACAACCACTAAACATCATGTCATTCACCCAATCTGAATCCAATTGAACATGCATTTCATATGCTGAAGAGAAAACTTTAAGGCATGATTTAAGGATTTAAGGGCATGATTGTTGAGGGCTTAGTCTATAATGTGGATATTACAATATTTTCTGTTTGATCACAATAAAGTGGCACTTTTCCTTCTGAAAGAAAACCTACGGAAATCTGTTTGTTCTCAAGCTTTTTAAAATGACAAATCATGTAGAACCAAACCTAACTGAAAACATGACACCAAAACCATGAACTGATCCAAACCATGAATATTGGGAACCATTGCACCTCTAACTAAAACTGAAATAACATCAAAAACTCCAGAAGGTGAACTATCCCTTTGGTCCACCTACAGAGTCAATGTGTCATTTTGAAATGAATTAAAAATAAAAAAACTTTTAAACCTCAAGATATTTTTGCTCTTAAGAAAACCTGCTGATTTAATTTCACTCTGTAATGGTAACCTTAGGTCTAAATCTGAATAATTTACTCTTCACACAGGTCTGTTGAAATACTGCACCCTGCAATGGTTCCTGACAACATGGTCTCTCAGAACATTGTACAGTACATACTTAATGCTAGTTCAGCTTAACTTACATCACTGGTGAATGTGAAGCTCAAGTAGGAACTCATGCAGAAGGGTAAGTGAGCTTTTGAGATAAAGACCAAGACAATCACAGCAGTATGGAAACTATGTGGGAGTGTTTGACATGAAGCAATATGTACAATGTGAAGGAAAAAACTGAAATGTCATGGGTGGGAAAAAAAAGTGAGAAGGTCAAGTGTCATGGTGTATGTTTTCTGAAATGTACAACAAAGCTACAAGGACTGGTTTTTCAATGACACCAACATGGGTTTTCACAAAACTGATGTCATGGTTTATCAATCTCTTTATGTACTGATAGGTAAATAATGCATTAGGCTCTTTTAGGATGAAAATTGCAATGTCCACACAAACCACAGATGGTGGAAAATCACTGTTGCACCATGGTTTCTCTTCAATGTTCTTTTCTCTCCTTATAACTGGTGAGTAAAAGCAAGCATTAAACAGAAAAGAGTCACCCTCTCCACCGATATGAATAGAAACAAAATGGACATATAGTCAGGTCCATAAATATTTGGACATTGACAAAGTTATTGTTATTTTAGCTGTCTACGACAGCATATTGGAGTTGAAATTAAATAATGATTAAATATGAGCTTAAAGTGCAGACCTTCAGCTTTAATTTGAAGGTATTTACATCCAAATCGGGTGAACGGTGTAGGAATTACAGCACTTTTTGTGTGGCCCCCCCCTTTTTTCAAGTGTGGCATTTGCATTTGGAATCTGTTGCTGTTAACTCTCAATATGAAGTCCAAAGAGCTGTCACTGTTGGGGAAGCAAGCCATCATTAGGCTGAAAAAAAAAACCCCATCAGAGAGATAGCAAAAACATTAGGTGTGGCCAAATCAACTATTTGGTACATTCTTAAAAAGAAAGAACGTACTGGTGAGCTCAGGAACACCAAAAGACCCGGAAGATCATGGAAAACAACTGTGGTGGATGGCAGAAGAATACTTTCCCTGGTGAAGAAAACCCCCTTCACAACAGTTAGCCAGATCAAGAACACCCTCCAGGAGGTAGGCGTATCTGTGTCAAAGTCAACAATCAAGAGAAGACTTCACCAGAGTAAATACAGAGGGTTTACCACAAGATATAAACAATTGGTAAGCCTCAAAAACAGGAAGGCCAGATTAGAGTTTGCCAAAAACATCTTTAAAAGCCTGTACAGTTCTGGAACAACATCCTATGGACAGATGAGACAAAGGTCAACGTGTACCAGAATGATGGGAAGAGAAGAGTATGGAGAAGGGAAGGAACAGCTCATTATCCAAAGCATACCACCTCATCTGTGAAGCATGGTGGAGGTAGTGTTATGGCGTGGGCATGTATGGCTGCCACTGGAACTGGTTCCCTTGTATTTATTAATGATGTGACTGCTGACAAAAGCAGCAGGATGAATTCTGAAGTGTATAGGGCTATATTATCTGCTCAGATTCAGCCAAATGCTCTGCAATGGCCAAGTCAATCACCTGACCTGAATCCAATTGAGCATGCATTTCACTTGCTGAAGGCAAAAATGAAGGCAAAAAGCCCTAAGAACAAGCAGGAACTGAAGACAGCTGCAGTAGAGGCCTGGCAGAGCATCACCAGGGAAGAAACCCAGTGTCTGGTGATGAGTATGGGTTCAAGACTTCAGGCAGTCATTGACAGCAAAGGATTTGACAATGACAATTTAATTTATGATAATGTTAGTTTGTCCAATTACTTTTGAGCCCCTAAAATGGGGGGGGGGGGGGGGCTATGTATAAAAATGGCTGTAATTCCTACATTGTTCATACAATATTTTGGACAAAACCCTTAAATTAAAGCTGAAAGTCTAAACTTAAACCACATCTTGATTGTTTCATTTCAAATCCATTGTGGTGGCGTACAGAGCCAAAACGATGAAAATTGTGTCTCTGTCCAAATACTTACGGACCTGACTGTATATTTTATGTTGAAAACAATTATAATTATTAAATTTTTATGCTTATTTTGTAGCTTTTTTCTGCCACTACAGGAAGTGACAAAATTAAATGAAGTGAGGAAGTATCGCATATGTATCTTTTATGCGTTTGCTCTATTGGGAGGGACATTGGCTTAAAGAACTGTGGATCTTTCTTCTCACTGAAATTAGTATAGAACCATCCTGCTGGTGTTGACCATCTTACAACCATACTTTGTTGATTTACCCTTCCAATCAGAGCTCCATGAGCAAGCAAGCATTTTTTACCTGTTGAGACAGGGCCTTAACGTTCTTGCACCCATGAACCCTTATAATACTTTTTCCCCCCAGTATTCACTCTATGAAAAACAATCTCTCTCCATCACTGACTGGGTAATGTATTCTAAATATGTTCCCATTACACTTCCTTTAAAGATTACTGGATGAATACAGGTGTCAGTCAGTGTTCTTTCATTTTTAACAGTCTAGCTGAACCAGGAAAGATTAATGGATTAGCTAGCGACTATTGGTGTGAATAAATTCACCATCTGTATCTGTATCTGTTCAGTCCGCAAAATTATCTGTGTCTGTTGTCTGTATTTGGATAGAAACTGGAAGTTGCCATGGTCTGAACTGGAAGTGACTCAAAATATAAATAGCCAGAAGCTACACTGATAAGGAATCTTGGTTTCTGAGACATTTTTACAGAACAATAAGTGAACTGTACTGATGTTTGAAAGGAAAAATGACATGAGTCAAGGTGGTGAAGTGCAAAGAAATTATGTTGCTTTTCATGGTGGGTTCACGCAGTGTGTCATACAGTAGTTCTTAACAACAAGGCTAAGTGTTTGTCATGGAAAATATTGTTGAAAAATCACAAAAAACTGAAAAAGAGCAGTGACAACAGTTGAAAAAGTTGTTGAAAATCACAAAAAACTGAAAAAGAGGCAAAAAAAACCCCATTCATTTTTTTAATTAAACTAATATATATCATGTGCAACAGCAGGAAACTATTGAAATAACATGCACAACTGTGTTAAAAGTTTTTTTTTTTTTTTTTAATCTACAAATTCTGTTGGGATCATTACATAGCATCGGATCAAGAATTGATTTCCCTCCTGTGGGCTGACTGACATACTGAGCCAAAACAAAGTCATTTATAACATCCAAAAATTCTTCCTCACTTTTTCCTTGTCCTGTCATATATTTCCAACTAATAGCAGGGTAATTGAAGTCACTCGTAATAATAGTCTCACCTTCCTGACAAGCGTGTTTTATGCTTTCAAAGAGCATTGAATTCACATTACTGTCTGAAGATGGTGGCTGGTAACATGCGCCTAGCATAAGGCCCTTTTCATGTTCCCTTAGGTGTCTAATCTAAATATCCTCACTAGGCATGAGCTGGTCAGTTTTTGGAACATTTCCTGCACATTAAATTTTTCTTTTGCATAGAGTGCTACACCCACACCTCTCTTACTGGATCTATCCTTCCTAATGAGTTTGTACCCATCAATATTATATTATATTATAATCCCCATCCTCCTCCCCAAGCTATGTATCTATAATACCAACTATGTCATATGCTCCATTATTCATAGCAGCCTCAAGTTCAAAAAAATATTTTTTATGTTTCTAGCATTTAAACAAAGACTTTTTTTTGTTTACTCTACACATCCTTTCCCATTCCCTCACCCCCTGCCATCCCAAGCCACCATTACTAAAATTTTGCTTTAAAAAGATTTAATTGGTGTTCACAATATTATAGGTAGCCTTGACTGCTTCCATCCAGGCAGTCTGCATCTCCATATCCTTTTTACTCAATGACCTCCCTGCCCCCCAGTCCCTAGTTTAAATAATCCTGTGCTACCCTAAGCATACACTGGCCCAGTGCAGCAGTACATCTCTGGTTTGGGTGCAGCCCTTCACATTTGCCACTCATTTCCTGGAACTACAATCACGAATTGTGGAGTCCAGCAAGCTGGGTCTCGAGATCAAGTATCTTGCTCTCAAGGTTCTCAATCAGCCAGCATTGGTGACGGACAAACGCCCCCTGGAAATCGTTTTCCAGTAGCGTGATCATCCTTGCAACCCTGACACAGATTTGGCCACATTTTTACTCCCAATCACCCTATCTCTCCCTAAGTCAAGTAAGTTACTGCAGAGATGCTGACACCAAGACCACAATTTAAAAATGCGTGGGTAGCACCGGACAAATGGCAGCAGAATTCGGAGAGGGAAAGTAAAGGCACTTTTATCTAACATTAAGCATTGAATTAATAACATGAAAAAGAACTACCAGTTGCAGAATCAATCAGGTTATAACTAACTAATGTAGCTAGCTTTTAATAAATAGCAATAACTGAAGGAACCCTTGTACTAGGTAATATTTTATTTAGCTCCAGAATCAGATGATAATAAACTACAACTACAGCTCCTGGGGAGGTGAAAAACCACAAAAGCCTCAGCTAGAAGGTGGCCGAATTAGATAACCAGCTACTTTGGATAGCCAAGCGCTTAATGGAGGAAAAATAGCATATCTTGAATTATGATAGTAGCTCACACATTGCTTAAAAATTTATAATAAAAATCAGAAATATAAGCCTTGATGTTCAGATGGAATCATTATGTTTTGGGTTTATTATTTTTGAGGTTCTGAATAAAAAATTTGGATATAGTCAATGCAGAAAATGTTCAACAAAAAGATAGAATTCAGAGGATTTAGGTTTTTACTTTATTTTAAAAAATTTAAATTTATCACCAACAGCAGCTAGCTACTTGGATTTCTGCTTGTCTAGCTAGTGATATATGTTCCAAATTAATATCCAAAATATTAAGTAAATATAATTCTAATCAGTTTAAATAGACCCTGCTGTTATGTTAAATAAATAAACGTGTTTTATAATTTGTCACACTTTTTGCTGTCAGCAAAGGAATGTGGAAAAACTGGACCTGAGCAGGTGCAAATCCATGATGCACCGACCAAGAACAGTGTGAAAACTACGCTAGGCTATAATGTACTGCAGGAGAATAACACTGTCACGAACAACTGACAGTCTGCAGGCTTTAAGTTACAAACTTGGTAAAGAGATTAGGTTTGACAAGAAGTTCTTGTTCTTGCGTATTTCACAAATCATGGAAAATATGCCACTTGTGACGGGCACATTTTTTGAGAAGAATGATATATAATACTGCACACAATGCAGTGTTTTCAATGAGATAATCTGTTTCAACTAGGAAGAAAAGCTGCAAATGACATTTTAGAGATTGCAAATATTTTTGTTCATTTCCTCATTTCATAACGTTTGCACAAATGACGTTTCTATAAAATTTTCCTTTATTATGAAACATGTGCAGGCATGTGACTTTTAAAAGATTGTTCGAATAAGTTTTAAATTAATCACACTTTTTTGCAAAAACACTAGCAAAGGGAAACAAAGAACAAAGAAATGAATGAATAAAGAAAATCATAAATAAACAGATCAATACATAATTAAATTACCAAGGAAAAAGATAGTTTGTATGTATTTTTCCTTTTAATATATTCTGTATTTATTTATTTTTGCATTTTTTCATTCATCTATTATTTTTTCCGGTGTTATTTTTTTCATCCATATAATAATGAGGAGACTGTCAACCAACTTCCATTGGTTGATAGACATACTTCACATCACAAGTGATGTTAGTTAGTTAACTAAACTGTTATTTTAGTAGCTATTCGTAGCTTAAACAGAGAGGTAAATAAGTTGCCACCTCATGCAACGGTCAGTGACATCACCAGCAGTCTCAAGAGGGCAGGGGTGAAAATATCACAAGCCACCATATTCCAAAAAATACAGAGATGAGCCAGAAGAGATGCAGAGCAAAGTTTTATGGACTGATGAGACCAAAATAAACGTTTACCAAAGCTATGGAAGACTGAAAGTGTGGAACAGGAACAGTCCATGATCCAAAGCATACCACCTCATTTTTTCGAAGATACAAAACAGATACATCTGTAGTTTCAGGCGTGGCACTGTGGGTGGGCTTAACAGGCCTGGGCCCACGCACATTTACCCCTGGCCCTGCCTAAAATGACAAAACTTTTGTTTTGAATTATTTTCATTAACATTTAAATGCCCAATAAAGATGTAAAAATCTCCCCTCCCTTTCGAAAAAAATTAAAAGATAATGTTTTATTAGGCTAAGATCTATTTCTTTCACATATACAATTTCACATTTCTGGGTATGGAAACTGGATGTAGGGGTAACTTTCTACCTGTAGCTAAGTTCTGTTTAGGTCTTCATGGAAAATGGTTGAGTTCAGAAGCAGTCACTGAAAGTAGAAAACAAT
The DNA here is from genome assembly GCF_013347855.1 of Anguilla anguilla. Lineage (NCBI taxonomy): Eukaryota > Metazoa > Chordata > Actinopteri > Anguilliformes > Anguillidae > Anguilla > Anguilla anguilla. The sequence continues at coordinate 40,674,163 of NC_049202.1, forward strand.
TAAAGTAGAAACAACCCTTGAGGATGAAAGCCAAAGAAAGTTGTAGATAAGGGCTATTAGGAAAGATGAAGAAAAGAGGTTTGTAGGTAAAAAGGCAGCACTTTCACGCAGTAGTAGTTGGCTGCATACACACAACCCTGCATCAACAAGCACCACTACTAGTTTGTATGTATATATAAAATCTTAGACGGCAAATTGCTTTTAAAGGAAATATACAGACTGGTTACAAATTAAAGAAAAAACCTAAATAAATGAGTGGAGAAACACAACAAATGCAGATGCTTCCACACAGTAGTACTGCATGATAAAATTAAGCAAATAACATTAGGGATGCACCGATTGATCGACTAGTGATCATTATCGGCCGATAATACTGCATAATACTATTTGAAAACAACCGATGATCAGGTCTGATGTCCTGCAAGCAAAAGGAAAAAATAGTCTTTTTATTTTTAATAAGTTTTTTAATCGGTTTTCATTTACCAATCAGATACAGAATAATTGCATTATGTAGTGTTTCCCCTATAATTGTACAGAAAAATGTTTAACAATGCCTTTAATGTGGTTAGATTTTGAATAATGACCCCACTGATTTTGGTGAAGTGTTAAGTGCAGGCACAAATGTGCGTAAACAGCGTCAAATTATGAAAATAATTTCTGACTTCTGAAGAAGAAAAGTAACATCACTGAACTGTAAGTGCACTTTTGAAACCATTTAATAGCTCTGTATACTCTGATTTTGTATATGTGTTAAACGTTAAATGACCTGTTAAACAAAATTGGCATCTGGGCTCACTTTATTTTTGTGTGTGGAACAACCATTGTAATTACATTGCAGGCAGAACATTCAACCTCCCTACCTTTGTTTACAAAAATTCAGATTTTTAGATCTTATATTGTTCATTGTGTTCTATGCCAGTCATCCTCCGTGTTGGAGTTTTTTCTCATTTAGGCCATGTTCACATTGTTGTAAAATTTCTTATCATGAAGAATGCCTGACTAGTCTACATTCTGGCCAGGTGAATGCAAGCCAAATCTTTTTCTGTTGTTGTCACAGCACTTTTGACACAAACAACGCCAGAAGGCTTCACCTAAATGCAGTGTCATTTCATGTAATTGTGGAGCTTGCTTTCTGTGTGGAACTTGTAGGTAGGCTAATTGGAGACTTCAAATTGCTCAAGTGTGTGAATGGTGTGTGTTAAGTCTTCAATGGAGCGTCTCTTCTCACTGAATGTAACCGCAAATGGGGAAGGAGTGGAATCACCAATGTTGACAGGGGCACTCAAACATCTGATTACAACTGAGAAGGATTGGAGTGTTGACCCCAGCACATTCCGGAATCTGCATACACTGCATGCACTTTGTTTCTCCCAGATTTTAGCAATATTGTTAAAATGAGTAGGCCAATACAAATGACACTATAGGCTATGTTAAGGTTGACAGTTACCATCCAATACTGCTGAAAAATCACAAAAAGCACTAAAAACAGGAAATTGCGGAAATGAGGAAAAAATGGGGAAAGTCACGGAACTTCCAAAAAATGCCAAAAATCATGTTATCTGTGATTTCCGTGATAAACACACAGCACTAATTATGAGATACTTAACTAATTAGGAGGCTAAGACGTCTTTGAAGCTGGCCACATGTATATCCAGGTGATGACAATCCAATAATTTATGAGCCTGTTTGAGAATTCCATTGTAAAATAACATTGAATTTGACATCATTTCTTTCTCTTTGCTCTGCCCACAGTTATTGGAAAGAATGTCGCACAAAAGACTGTGCAGTGTGCTAACATCATACTTTGCAAAGTCACCCTACCGGTCTATCTACCTCACCCCCACAAAAACATATTTGTTTGAAAAATTCCTTTTCACCTATGACTATGACATTGATGACTAACACATGTGAAGTTCAGTTCTTTGAATCATGTACACAATAGGACAATGCAAATTTTCACAAGAACAAGAACAGATTTTAAATACAATGTATATCACTACTGGCATCATTTCTGACATCATGAAAACATGCAACATTAATAGGTTCTCTCTTTGTTCTACAGGTTTGGTACATCTACAAGTCAACACACAGCTACACACAAGCTGATGAGTAGTGGTATGGAGGTGGTATGAAACTACAAAATAAATATAAATAAATAAATACATTGAATCGTAAGTCAAACTTAAGGAAAAATGTTGATTGAATCTAGGCCTTTGTGGGGCAACAGCCTCACTGATAATTCTGTTTTTTCTAAAAAGAATCCTTTCTAGAAGATTTTAATAATCCACTAATTGGCACCAAGGTTACTCAGATGATTCATATGTATTGTTCACCAGATTTATATTTAAATTCAGTGTTTATTTAGATTAAGGCATGGTATTTGCCTAATTTTTACTCTGTAAAGTGTCTTTGTTCTCTGTAAAAAGCTATACAAATAAAATTGCCGGATGGCTCCAGTTGGGTGATGGGGGTATGTGGAGGAGTTGTGTGGCTGAGCCATCTGCAATGTGGAGTCGATACTGTGTGTGTTTTGTTTGTTTACCTGTGTGTGTATGGTAAGCGCGCAATAAAACATGTGTGCGTCCCAGAACTGCAGACTGTGTGGTTTGTGGGGAGAAGAACTACAGAACCTGTTGCAGCAGATTAGTTAGTAGTAGTCAGCAATTGCAACATTACACTTGTTAGTACACTGACAAGCTAATGTCAGGGTACTGACAGAAGCTAGGAGGCTAGGTTTTGTGAAGCAAGCAAATGAAAGTGTGGTTATTTTGTTCCAGCACACAACCCTCTGCTTAACTTTTTATTCATTATTCAGCAGGGTGATTGCAACATTACCCATGCCAACATTAGCTCACTAACTAGTTAACATCAGCTAGTTAAGAACACCTCTCACTAAAATCCTATTGCTTGATAACTGGCGGGGCTAATGCCACTAGCCATCCCACTCACAGTACCTGGCTAGCTGTGTTGATAAACTGTCTACATTGCTGTCTCTTAGAGCAGTAGTTCTCAAGTTTGGTCCTGGGGAAACCGTGCATATGCCGGTTTTAGTTTCAATCACAATTGCTGCCAAAGCCAAAATTTCAACAAGCTGTTACTTTTACTTAATTATACTTTTCATGTTTTGAGGGATTATTTGCCCTCTTAAACCACACTGTCAGAAATAGTTATGCACGCCATGAAGAAAAGTCCCAAATTGACATTGTGCCATACTGCAAACCATTACATAAAGAGAGGTAATTTTCTTTAATGAAAGAAAATCAAATTAAAGACTGAGGTGAATCAACAGGCTCATGGTGAAAGTGTGGACACATAGGCAATAAAACTAACCATTTGGTAGATAATGAAGAAGTCAAACACAAAGCTGATGATAACAAGCAAACCCTCCATTGTGTTAAGAAGATTAAGGATGAATTATGAAAGAATTGGATTCAAATACTTTCCTACACTTTACTAAGTTTGTCTGGTATATTGGAACCTATGACATACTCTCAAAAAGTGCAAACCCCACCTTTCAGTCCTATTGGCAGGCTCAGTTGCACCAGGCAAGATCAACAGAAAAGTATTTGAATCCAAAACAAATACGTATTTGACCCAGGTCAGGTTGGAAAGCAAATTTCAGTTTCCTCAATGTTCCATTATTGCTTATGCTATAGCGCCCTCTTCTTGCAAGAATGTGAGTGACCATTAAAAAAAAAAGAGAGGTCTGATTCAGGACCAAAAATATGTTAGTTTTTGTTACAGCCAATCTTTTGGTCAACTCATGTTAAAATCATGTTCTTCCATCATTTTTTCCCCTTAACCCAATCCTAGATTGTGTAAAAATAAGCTTAAGTGCCATTTCCTTTGTCTATGAATGTATTTCAGTAACAAGGTTCCCACACTTTCAGTAGTCCACTGATTTAAAATTTTATCTGTAATTGAATCTATTAAAATATAACATCTTTCTAAAGGAATTATTTGCAATATTGAACATAAGAGATTAATGCATTAGTGTATCTAATTTAAAGTCGGGGGGGGAGGGACATTAAAAATGTACAGTATTACCTAAAATATTAATACTATATACCATAAAGTATTAATACAGTTGGTACTATTTTTGAACTGCAAATATGGCTGGAACAAAAACCTTTTTTGAATAAAATAATGGATTCACATTTGTGCATGAGAATGCAGAGCAACATGTAGCACCCATTTGCCAAACTGTATTGACAGGTGATCAATTGACCACCCTACGCACCCAAATGAATCCACGTGCCTCGTCATTACCAAGTCACACCTGGCTGCATGCAGCACTTCTTACAGTACTGGCAGAGACTGGAGCTCCAGTGGGCCAATGCATATTTCCCCAATCCACATCTTTTCACATGCACGCACATTTACATGACTCCTGCTCAACTGGGAAATGACTGCCTCACAGCAGGATCTCATAGGGACATTCCTACAAGAATGAGTTGAACAAAAAAAAAAGTACATGTTTTAATTAAATGAAGCACTTCGTGTTTAACTTAGAGCCTTTATCACCTTTATTCACATAAAATTATTCACTTGACATGTTTCAGTAAAAGAAATACTTCTCATCTTTAATACTGATCTAATGGGAGTATACGTATTCAGCATTTAATTGCTTCTTTGTGTGGTATGTCAATGAGAATAATCTGTGTTGCACATCTTTTCTGGTTTTATGGTCATTATTTTGTACAATAACCTCATTCTTCGTAGCTATTCAAGTGTTTCTGCAACCAACTTGGACATTTGAGCTTGAGATGGTCATAATGTTTGTGCTCCTGTGTTTTGGTATTTTCTCTAACAAGCATGTGACTATTAGCCAGTCTTCTCCTTGCTCTCCTCCAGGCCCACCTTTCTCTTCAGATTAATGTACAGCAAGGCGAAGTTGACCAGGTAAGTTGAGACACATACCACACAGAAATCGCCTAAAACAAACACCAGCACTGCTGCTAGATACAAAGAGCCAGCCACAGACACCCAGGATGAAACAACCAGAAACAATGCTGCCCTTTTGGACACTGAATGACCTGCAGACAAACAGAGGGAGATGCACCATGAACTCACACATATGGACATGCAGACACAGCCATCATGTTACTAAGCAATGCGTAGCAAAGAGCATGGATAGGTATACTGGGACAATGAATGCATATCAAAAGTGTGACCAGACTGCACACATAAGCATAGACAAAATACAACATCCACTTCGTTCACAGTGTGGGAACTGACCCAATGCCAACTGCAATGTGTAGAATATGATACCCAGCACACTGTTAGGCTGATTGAGTGCACTGTCCTTTGGTACAAGAAGTTGAACGAGGCCGAATCCACGCCCCCATCTAGAAAGAAAAACGGCATATAAACTAATCACATAAAATGAAAAGGCATCAATTCAATACATACTGAAATTACTGTTACTGAATACATTTAATTGTGTTTGTGTATTTCGCCGATTATAGGCTACAATGTGTTAACATGCAGTCATGGTTTCGGTGCTATAGTGGAGTAGACACGTGGCATTTTGAGTGGGCAGTCTGTAAACACTGCCTTTCCCGGAGAAATTCCTAGCAGAAAACCAATGTGAATGAGCGTGACTCGACCGTTTTGTTAAATGACACGGTAGGCAAAAATGTAAAAAGTGTTCATAATTAACAAATGCATACATTTCATCTACACAATACTTTTAAAAATCCAAATTAGCTTCAAAAAGACACGAAGACACGGATTGAAATGGATAATAATTTCACTACCGGTCCGTTTTGAATATAGTTTCTACAACTTGCCACGTCAGAACAAACTTTTCTAGAGAGTGCAAAAAAACGATGAAAGGACGATGAAATATAGGAAAATGTTACCTTGAAGTGAATACCTTGGAGCAACTGACCGACTGTGCGAGGTCGCACATCGCACGGTATTCTGGGTCTCTCTCTCGTGAAACCTCAACATGCAAGGCATACACCGACAACACCAAACCGAATACACAAAGTCCAAAGCGAGCTCCTCGTTCCCATTTAGGAACTCTCCCGGTAAACCTATTTGATGCCATAACTGTACACAAACGCTATTTCTCGCGGTTCGCAGCTTGTCTACTTCAGATAAATAATTAGAATTATTTCTTTCTCGCCATTTTGGCGACCCTTTTCTAGCTCGTACTTGTCAAACGTACAAAGCTACTTGGAAGCCAACTCGACTAGCCTACGTGTTAAAATCACGACCCTGTGCAATGATTGGACATACAGGATGGTCAGCCGATTGGTTCTTCCAGTCTTGGTCGTTTCGCCAGAAGTGGCAGGTTTTTCTGTCAACAAAACTGATTTTTTTTAGTGGGGGTTTTTGACCTTTACTGCTAAAAAAAGAAAGCCTGTTCACTTGCTTGCCCTCTAGTTTTCTCCCTAAGTCAGTATGGTTGCCAGATAAACAGAAGGTATATGACACCATATGAAAACCTGAAAATGTGGTCCAGATACCCTCAGTTCACGTGTAATCCAGTATTATACTTTCTAGGTTGTCACTCAGGGAAGGGGGTTGTAGCCTATTGGATTTAAGGAAACGTTCCCTAGAAATTCAAACAACTTGGGCAAGATAATGTATGTGTTTCTTTTGCTAAAGTGTTATTATAGCAGTAGTGGCTAGGTGGCTAATGACAGAAACATGACGGCACAAATCATAAACCCGAGGGGCTGCTAGCGCTACGTAAGCGATTCCTAGCAGGCTACACACATTTAAAAGAATTATTTACATTATGCACAGGCAAGATCGCCACAATATTATTATTGTTATGATTATTATTATTAGTGTAGTGGCGGTTAGCCACCATAGCTTGTTTATAGTTAAGATGTGCATTTAATGTGTGTTCATGTGCAGCAGTTATTGGGCACCATGAGCCAATATTTGCATAAGGGCAGCTGGACATAAAAATTGTGCCGGCGCTCACAGCCAGTTCTGCCAAGTTTGTGTGTGCTGTTTGTTGTACTTACTTGCGCAATGGTTCAGTTTAGAAATCCGCCTGGTCTGTCCCTCACTGAAATCACTACATTGGTCTCACCAATGGGTCTTCAAATTGAGGAACTTCCATGCCGGCCAGAGAGATGGCCAGAGGGAATGGGTGAGTGGAAAAAGACAACAGCATTGATAACCACCCGACGGAGAAAAGGGGCTAGTGGCTCAGCGGGTGTAGAAGGCTGGCAGCTCGGTGATACTGAGTAAAAGTTCCACGAGCATAAAATTCAATTTATGCCTGCTGCCTGCTACGGTAAGTGCAGCGCTCAAAGCATAGCAAGCGGAACAACCAAAGAATGAGCGAGATCGAATGAACCGTTCTCTCTAACTATAGGACGTCAATGGATCAACCAATGAATGAGCGTGATCGAATGAACCGGTGTCTCGTACTATAGGACGTCAATGAATGAGCATGTTGAATTGGACTTGACTTCAGACAGACAGCCTGCACTCACTGAACGAGATCGAATGAACCGTTCTCTCAAACTATAGGACGTCAACGAATGAGCGAGTTGAAACAGACTTGAGTCGAGACAGGCAGCCTGCACTCACTGAATGAGATCAAATGAACCGTTCTCTCAAACTAGGACGTCTACTACTTGCCCCTCAAAAAGAACAAGTCGTTGGTCTGTCACATTTCTGTAACATCGAATTGAGCTTACATAGCCTACCTACATACAAGTAGGATGCAGAATCAATGTATTAAAATTAATATTTTATCTTTATTAATGTGAACTTATACATGATGAATGGTAATGCATTGAAGAGAAGTTTGGTGGGGCGTGCAGCACTAATTGTCGAACGTCCATGTATTATAACGGAGTGTCACAGAGAAACTGACGCCATTTTTTAGAAAAAGTATCAAAACTGGAGAGGTTCGATACATTTACATGTATCAACTCGAAGGAACCGATACTGTGCAAAGAATCGGTCCACCCACAACTACGCAATAACACAGCATAACAGATCAGAGAAACTGTATTTCTTTTCTTCCGCCAATATACTACAAGGTCCAGATGCCTCTTTATTGGAACGTACGCCTTTTATTTTTCATCAGCGAAGTTACTGGCTCCAGTCAGCGCAACAAGGTCTTTCCCATGCAGAACCAGCTCTCGCATGGTGTGAATTCACCCTTAGTTCAACTGCTGTTAAGCGCAGTTTACAACTACAACTTGAACATTTTTATCACCTGTAAAGACATTGATTCTGCAATATCAGTCTTAATCTTGCTGCACCTTGGACTCTGGGAAAGTGGGCAGCACAAACTAGTAGATACAGTATGAAACTTGAATGAAAGGCTATTGGTGGCGATGACTGATGAGGTCTCGGTTGTGTATAGTTGCATCTGAAGAAAAATATGTTTTCAATGTACAAAAATTCCAAGTTACTCACACATACAAAGCACTATAAATCATTAACACTTGCAAAATGTAGGCCTGCCAGTAAAAGTACTGATATCAAAATTAGGCCAAGTTACATTAAACAATATTGGCTATTTTAGCGAACACAAATTAAACATGCTGTATTCCAAAGCAATGCTACTACCCAATGTTTCCTAAATTATTTCAAGTAACTTGGCCTTGTGTTTTTTGTTCTTAACATCTCAACACACTGTGGTCATTCAAACTTTTTAATTTTACATCAAAGTATTACATAATGGCCGCATGGAAGAACACATCATTTTAATGAATGTTTTAAACAACTGATGAACACTTGAACACCAGAAAGGATATGTTTATACTTGCTTGTCAAGTTAATTTTACAAAATGTACAAGCGCTTCAACATCTGCAACATTTGTGATTGTAAAATATTCTTCATACTGTACTTACATACATACATACAATACTTCATTATCCCCATGACAGCATGTTCATAACTGCATATAATATTCACATTTACAACCGTATTACTTTTGGTTTTACAATTTTACAATGCAATTATGTCCTGCAACATCGTGTCATTTTAATGCTTTTGCACAATGTGATGAATGATTATGTTTAAAAACATGTTGGTTGGAAGCGGAGTGCAATGTACAGTAGGTGGAGCCACTCAAGCGAACAAGTGAAATGAATAAATCAACTGAGAAAACAAATCATTGCTCCTGAGTCAGTAAAAAGTGTCATTCAATTCAAACGAATTGTTCGCAAACTGCACACCACTACCTGTCACACTGCCCCTCTGCTAGTAGGTACTGCCACCATTGCAAGCATGCTGTGCTGAGAGAGGATTGGAAGAGGGAACAAGAGTGCCCCCGAGCCTCAGTCCCCTCCTGAACGAGTAGCTGCTGCCAGCCCCGCCCCGTCATAGATTATATGCAGCCTGCTCGGCTCCTGCAGGCTCAGGGAGAGAACCCAAAAGATGCTCCAGTGGGTGCTGTAGGGGTGGCAGACTGTTGTGTTTTGTCTGTCTGCTTTCTCTACAGTGATGAAGGCGTTGGTGAGCCAGTAGAACTGCCTGATGCTGCACCAGGGTCTCCTGTACTGGAGGTGGAGGGACCCCCGACTATCTTCAGCTCATGGTGCCACACTGACTCCCGTCCAGAGTGCTGCAGTGTGTTCCTGAGGCACCTGGAGTTGACCACTTTAAGGTGAACAAGACCCTGCATTGGCTCCAAAAACAGTTCTTCTCGGGCTGAGGTAGGAGAGACGTGGACAGCTACTGCCACTACTGTGACATCTGCACAGCCAAGAAGGGGCTGGGGGACAGGGTGAGGGCACTGCTCCAGCAGCTGTGCGGTGGGGTGCCTATCGAGAGAGTTATAGTGGACGTCCTGGGGCTGTTTCCACTCACTGACGGGGAACCACGATGTGCTGGTGGCCATGGACTACTCTACGAAGTGGCTGGAAGCATACGTGGTTCCCTCTCAGGAAGCAGCAGTGATGGCAGAGTGTCCGGTGGCCGCCATGTCCTGCCGGTTTGGAGGGACCAAGAATTGCACTCCGACCAGAGGAGAAACTTTGAACAATAGCTCTTTGTCAAGGTCTGCCATCTCCTCAGTGTAAGGAAAGCCACACCACCCTGCTGTACCTCCAGGCTAGTATAGCAGTTTAACCGCAAGCTAGCCACCCAGTTGGCCCTGCTCACCTCACACCACCATCATGACTGGGACCTGCACCTGCTCCTGGTCCTCCTGGCAACCAAACACTTCCTAGGCAAAGCAATAACAAAACAAATAACAAAAAAAAAACACAAAAGATCATCGGTATTATTTAAAAACTTACTTAGCGACTTTAAATAGTAAAATTATTGTGGTTATTTTCAGTTTAATTCGTTCAAAATCAAAACACGACTTGCAAGAAAACATCAGTAGGTAGCTAACAAGCAAAGCTAGCCTTACAATCAAGGTTATTTGATGCTTACAATCCTACTCAAGTTAGCTAGCAATGCATTTATTACTTTCTAGCCAGATTGCCAGGTTAAAATTAACTGGCAATTCCTTATGAGAATGAATTATTTTCCACCACGTAAGTAATTCAGTTCATGTAAACCTAACGTTCATACACACTCCTCTCTTGAGCGTCTAGCAGCGATTATAGCCTAACTATCGAGATTCTAAGTAACTGGAGATAAAACTTTTTTGTAGGCTACTCCATGTATATCATAAACCCTTGAATATAAAAATGACTCATTGAAATCGGTTGAGAAATGTAAACGTTATAGTGCTTTTTATCCAGAAAAACTGCAGCTCTCCCGTTTACTTCTATTTGTTTTCAGGCCAGTCTTGCCTGGACCAATATGGCGGCCATGTTGACGTATCGCAGCAAGGGGCCGAAGTGGCCAATGCGGCGACTATGTTCAAACCCCAACCACATTTTCCATGACACTTATTTGTTATAAGTGACACCATATCTGAAGAGTGGAGGGTCCAAGGTTTTCAAAACACCCCCATGTCATTGAGACAACGTGTCCAGGGGAAGCAGCACAGCATGATATCTGTTATGGTATCAGAAAGCAATTGGGATTTAATTGAATGAAATTCGCCTATGTACTGCATGTTCAAACCCCAGCCACATTTTCTATGACGCTTATTTGATATGTGACACCATATCTGAAGAGTGGAGGGTCCAAGGTTTTCAAAACACCCCCATATCATTGAGACAACATGTCCAGGGGAGGCAGCAGAGCATGATATATCATATGCTATCAGAAAGCAATTGGGACTTAATTTAATTAAATTTGCCTATGTACTGCATGTTCAAACCCCAGCCACATTTTCTATGACACTTATTTGATATAAGTGACACCATATCTGAAGAGTGGAGGGTCCAAGGTTTTCAAAACACTCCCATATCACTGAGACAACATGTCCAGGGGAGGTAGCAGAGCCTGATATACACGATCCATTGACCTATACTACTATCATTGGCTGCCACCTCCCCTCCGTACAAGGCATCTACCACACACGATGCCTTAGGACAGCACGGAAAATCATAAAAGACTACAGCCACCCAGGCTATGGTCTGTTCTCGCTGCTGCCGTCTGGTAGACGTTACCGGAGCATCCCGGCACGGACTACCAGACTCACAAACAGTTTTTTCCCCCAGGCCATCAGGCTTCTCAACCAGAAACATTAATCTCAGTGATCACATTGATCTCCTCAATGTATGCTCTAGCCACTTTCTATGTACTCAATATAAATTACCAAAAATGTAATTTACATATTCATCGGCACTTTATATTTACAATTACACACTATATTTATAATATTTAATACTCTTATTCCTATTGTCAGTATTCCCCATCTTTACAGGCTTTGGTACTGCTCTTTCTGCTATGTATATTTTTGATATTTTTGCTATTCTTGTTATATTTTTGCTTACTACGTAGTTGTTGCTTGCCATGTCCTAAGAATTTCATTGTTCAGAATGACCCTGTGTTATACTGTGCACTTGATAAATAAAACACTTTGACTTTGACTATGTATGCGTAATTTCAAGCAAAATAATAAATTTTCCATATTTTCCTGAATTTGTTGTAATTTCTATACAACAAATAACTGTTAAAAACTATAACCCACACTTGGTAACAAGTTGGATTGCCTCCTCCACTTTGTTCTAGGTACCCAACCGCAGAAAAAGACGAATCTGTTTTTTTATTTTATTTTTTTATCCGGCTGGTTTTTATGCGGGGTGGATCAGACTCTGTTACGTCTATCTGCCAGTCAAATTGACCACGGAAGAACACGAGGAAGTAAAAACGGAGGCGTGAGACCCTGACTATAAACGTAATGTAGGCTACTGATAACACTAGAGTAAGTTAAATGTTTTGAAATGCTATTATAAGTTTGTATTTGTGTAATCTGCTACGAAAATGTGTCGTTAAAACTGGAATTTCTAATAAATCTTGTAATTTGTAATTTCGATTGTTCCAGAAGATGAAATTCTACATCAAAGCAGCGCTAGCTAACGTTAGCTAACCTAGAACCGTCACACCCCGTATGCGAAATGCAGATTGCAAGTTGTTGGTAGAATAGATTTTTGCTAAAGGAAAATAGGTGCTGCTTAATGTATGTGCTATTTGCCATATTAACTAACATTGTGTGTTTATGAATCATTTTATGTTATAGTCAACGTTTGAACCTACCAGCTGTCTAGCTAGTGTGGCATAATACTAAGTTAGCCAACTAGCTACGATTAGCCGGGATAGTAGGCTATAGCTAGCTGACGATAGCTGAGCGTTTCGTTGCTAGGCTGTTTTGGTTGTTGACCGCCTACAAACGAAGGTCAATATCATTTAACATTGCGGTGTGAAAGTGACTATAACATAGCGTTAACCAGCAACGTTGCGACGTTTTTTTCCCTCCAGTGATCTGCTGTATTGATGGTCTTTTGCATGCGTTTCTGGTTTTCTGTTTCGTGTATTTTGGTTGTTCGACAATGTGCATACACATAATGTCGTGTACATGTTACATTACATTTAATCTGATTTCATTTAGTAGACTCTTATCCAGAACGACTTGCATAATCACATACAAAGAGGTTTCAAAGAGCTGGTACGAGATCATCACGTTCACAGAAAACCTAACCCCTTATTCAAATCATTGCCTCTTGTGAGTCCGCTGTTGGGAACAGAAACCTTGCATGATTGCTTGCCATTAAATTGCGGTGAATTATGTGTCTCTGGTATGGTTTAGTTGTTGTGACTTCTAGACAAAAACAGTCTTTCTCTTGGAGGCAGGGACTTTATAGACTGTCATGCAGAGTTGCTTTTTTGATTTACATGCTCAACGCAGTTAAGCAAAGTTGTTTGAATGAGGAGTTAAGTTTGTCACCCTGTTCCAATAAACCATGTAGCCTATTGTTTACTGTCTATTGCATGTTATAATTTTGCTCTGTTGCAAGTTTGGCTGGGGCCGGGCGATATACTGTAATGCTAATTATCAAATTCAATAATTGTTAATGCCACATTGTATGGTTGGGTATCGTATAGATTTTATTGATTCCAGTTACGATTCCATTTGTGCTTATCGAATCCGATTCTTACCGAATCCTGGTTCTTGTCATATTGTTTGAGTACGAAAAGAAACCTAAATGTGTTGTGCCCGAAAGCACCTTTTTTCAGCAGATTTAAGGTGCCATGAAAAGTAAATAGTCACTTATGTAAAAAAAGAAAAAGAAAAATTAAAATAGAGACAGTGTATAATGCGCCACATCCATGATGGGCTCCATGGAGTAATTAGGAGTTGGTGGATTATCAAGATTATTAAAATGCCAATATGTCGTTGTGTGGTGGGCTGCACAAAAAAACAAGGACAAGAACCCAGATTTGAAGTTATCTGTGCTTCTGTGCAAAATGCTGCTTTTAACTAACTTTGTAATGATAGCTGCTTTTAACTAACGTTAACTTTAGTTAAATGCAGTTATTATAGCTAATAACTTTAGTTAAAAGCATATAAATCATCATAATAATATTAGCAAGCTAATTGTTTCTTTAGGATGTGATGTGATTTGTACGTAGAGTTCATTTTGCTAGCTATGCAGTTATTTGTGACATCACATCCTTAAAAAAAGAATTAAAACATACTCTTTCTAACACAGCTTCTTAGCTACAGCTAATGAAAGTTATAAGTACGTACTAGGGACAAAATGGGTAATTACTACAAAAATAGATGTGGCTTGATTCAGAGTTTTCCAGGTTTCCCCTCCACTTTTTTCTCATTATTAGCTCGGTCTTTTTGCACAGGCGGGCATAAAACTTAAAAAGTGGGTTCTTGGCTTTGTTATTTGTACAGCCTACCATACAACAATGTTTTGGAAATTTTATAATCTTCATAATCCACCAACTGCTAATACCAACTATATGGAGCACAATGGATAGCATCCCCCATCATGGGGGTGTGGCCTATTACAGGCGCATTGATGCATACGTATTACGTAACCAGCAACGTAGGCATAAGTGCAGTAGGTCCTAGCAGTTGATTAAAATTATTTGAATTTCACTCATTTTCTCTTTAATTATACCTGATGTGGTAGTAAATAACCAAACTTCAGAGGCCGCGTGAGGTTCTTCCGGCAAAAAACATCACCTGTGTTATCTATTGGTAGTCTTGTCCAACATTCAGTAGAGAATGGTGGTGACATTTTTTTTCTCTGGAAGCATTTCAGCAAACCTCTTAAGTTTGGTTGTTTTAAACCACATCAGGTATATTTAAAGCGAAAAAGACAACAAGAAAGGTAATGCACGACATGGTGGCAATGACCGATGTTGCATTTAATAATTATTTTTATGCTATATCACCCAGCCTGAAGTTTGGCCAACCAAGAGAACAATGTGGGGTCTTATGATATCTGTGTATGGTTGCCTAATATTAAGAGATTTAGCCTACATTGCAATGACTGTTGTTTTCTTAATTTTTTGCTTGAACAATTATTATAGCTGCAGAAAAACAAGAGCATACCCAACCCAATGAAAGCTAAAAATCACTAACCTTTCCTGTTTACCTTATTCCTTCTTGTTTCTTGTTCATTTTTTGCACATTTTTGCTTTTAGAGCCATGTCATCCAAAGTGGGAGTCAATGGTGAAATTGAAAAGAGAGCAGCTATGACAACTGAGACCTCCTTGGCAACAAATATAGGGGAAACTATCAAGAACAATGAAGAACAGGTGGAATTTAACTCCAGTAATGACATAACAGCCTCCGACACAAATACTGTAGCCGCAAGTAACCTAGCTCTACTGAAAGCCCACTCTTTGGATGTTAAATTTGAAGTGGGGGAAGAATATGACATCATTGAAACAATAGGAACAGGGGCCTATGGTGTTGTGTCTTCAGCAAGGAGGCGGGACAATGGTAAGGCTTCTTTTGATAATTAATATGAGAATATATTCAGGTAATAGGCTATTAACCCACCTGATTATTCTATAGTGAAACTAATAAGCTCATAATATTTCTTTATGTGCCTTAGGGCAGCGGGTGGCGATAAAGAAGATTCCAAATGCCTTTGACGTGGTGACTAATGCCAAACGCACGTTACGAGAACTTAAGATTCTCAAACATTTCAAACATGACAATATTATTGCCATTAAAGACATCCTTCAACCTGCTTTGCCTCACTCTGCATTCAAATCTGTGTAAGTTTGTGTGCTAATATACAGATGTTCCATATACTGCAGTGTATGAATGTATGTAAACACTGAACAGTGAACAAGCTGGCAATTGATCCTTTTCAATATGTCTTTCTCTCTCATCTTCAGATATGTGGTTTTGGATCTGATGGAGAGTGACCTCCATCAGATCATCCACTCCCGTCAACCACTCACCCCTGAGCACACTCGCTACTTCCTCTACCAACTTCTGCGAGGACTTAAATACATCCACTCCGCTAACGTCATTCACCGTGACCTCAAGCCCTCCAACCTGCTGGTCAATGAGAACTGCGAGTTGAAGATTGGGGACTTTGGGATGGCCCGGGGGCTCAGCTCACATCCGGAAGAGTCAAGGTCATTCATGACCGAATACGTGGCAACCCGGTGGTACAGGGCCCCGGAGCTCATGCTGTTCTTGCACCACTACAGCTTAGCTATCGACATGTGGTCGGTGGGATGCATCTTTGCCGAGATGCTGGGGAGGAAGCAGCTGTTCCCCGGGAAGCATTACGTGCATCAGCTGCAACTCATTCTGCATATTTTAGGTACTCCTCCTGAGGGGGTGATTGGGGCTATTGGAGCGGACAGGGTGCGTTCCTATGTACAGAGCCTGCCAACCCGTAGTCCCATCCCCCTCACCTCTCTGTACCCCCTGGCTGAACCATCCGCCCTGGACTTGCTGGCAGCGATGCTGCGTTTTGACCCTCGTGAAAGAATCAGTGTGACCCAGGCGCTGGCACACCCCTACCTCGCCAAATACCATGATCCTGATGATGAGCCCATCTGCGTACCAGCTTTTGATTTTGAGTTTGATAAGCTGTCACTTAGCAGGGAGCAAATTAAAGAGGCAATTTTGGGGGAGATACAAGATTTTCACCAGAGGAAGCAAGGGAACAGGCGGAAGATTCAGTTCAAGCCACTTCAAAGGCAGAGTAACCAGTGTAGTTTGGCTAATAACGTATTAACCACAACACCGATTCAGCAATTACAGCTGCAGAAATTGCCAAATCAAGAATTTCAACAGAAACAGGATAACATTATTGATAAACCAACCCAAGCTGCCCAAACTGCCTTCATAAGTGGGATCCCACACCTCTGCAAACAGGACCCTCCATTGCCTCTCCATACCCAAACAGAAAGCTGCCAAGATGTGGATATGCCCAGTGCCAACTCTGAAAATGGTCATCCTGAGACTATTGACTTGACAACTCCAGTTTCTACACAAGCTACCCCTCTGCCTAATATTGGAGAAAGCTTAAAGATGGAGGGGCCATCGTCTAACCAGAGGCCCATCACACCAGTAACTCAAATTCATTCCCTCGCTCTAGCTTCCACTCTGCCCTCCACCTCATCTCAAACCCCATCCTCGTTTTCCCTGCCTGGTCCCTCTCTCTCACTGTCTCAGTCACAAGCACAGTCTCTCTCTCAGTCCTTATCTCGTTCACTGGCTAAAGGGGGCCGAGTTGGAACAGGAGAAGCAACCCGAAAAGAAGGTGCCATTTCAGATGATACCAAAGCAGCCCTAAAAGCAGCCTTGCTGAAATCAGCTCTCAGACAAAGAACAAGAGGTCTGTTTTAGTAACAATTCTGTGTCTTTTTGTATTTATGTTGCTTGTGCATTGGTGCTGTACTGATCTTTTTGTCATGTTTTTTAGATGGAGGCTCAGCAGGGCTGAGCATGGAAATTGTGGGAGCAGGGGGGCTAGCATCCTCTCTCCCCTCTTCCCTCCCCCCTCCGGAACTGCGGCGTCCAGTCACAGCCCAGGAACGACAGAGAGAAAGGGAAGAGAAGAGGAGGAGGAGACAGGAACGAGCTAGAGAACGAGAGAGGAAGATGAAGGAGAAGGAGAAAAGAGAAGGGAAGGAGTCTCTTAGAGGTGTGGTGTTGAGCGATAATGACAAGTCCCTGCTGGAACGCTGGAGACGGATGATGGACAGCCAGGCTGATAAATCTCAGCAGGTTTTAGATGACAGTCGGACTAAAGACAGTAAAGCTGTGTCCCTTAATGTGAATTCAACCAGGCAGACCCAGGTAGTGATGGAAAAGGGGCACCCCTTGACAAATATTGAGGTCAGGCAAGATAATAAAGAAGTATGTGAGCATCACATAGATAAACAACAAAAAGGACAGCAAGTAAAAGAACAACAGCTGGTTACCCAGTCAAACCAAAATTTGCCTGGATTCTATCAACAACCCAGTTCACCTGTTTCACTACCCTTTTCACTGACATTGGTACAGGACGGGAGCAGGGACATAGTTAGTGGAGGGGTGGACACGTTGGATGACTCTGCATTTGCCAAAAACAGGACTCACAAGCAACAGGCAGAATTTGGAGGGAGGAACATACACGGTACACCAGAGAACTGGACTCGTCGAGAGAGTGGGGTTGCAGCAGTGTTGCCCCAACAAGTACATGTAGTACTGAGCAGTACCGGCATTGCCCCACCAAGTACAAGTAGCGAATACGCTTCTCAGTCAGGTTTCCCACAGCCTCAACTTCTAGCAATGGGACCTTATATGTGTAAATCCACTGTTTTCTCACAAGGGGAAGGCCTTAGAGTTGAAACCAATGGAAATGCAAGAATGGGGCACCAGAACAACAGTGACTCCCTCCAAGTGCCAGACTCCGCCAGTGAGGTCAGAAACATTGACAAGATCTTTCCCTCTTTAAGCGAGCAGCCCTGTACTCTCCCACGGAGTCCCCAGCCTGGGCCGTCACTGAGCTCACAGCCCAGCCAGGAGCTTTCTCTCTCTGAGCAGCCAGGGAGCAGCAGCGTCCCTGACATTCACACGGTGACTTTGCAGCTGTCCAAGTCACAGGTTTGTCCGTGTGCTGTCTGATTATGTCCGTTTAGTGAAGCTCAGTAGATACGGGATCATGTTGCAGATTTGTTGCCAAATGGAGTAATACCCAGTGTTATTTTTGCCCTTCGTGAAGAACCTGTGTGTTGTTTGCTAATCCTGTCTGGGATTTAAGATTAAAAGAATATCAGTGACGATATTTAAATTATATGTTACATAAAATGAGACGTATAACCAGTATGGAACTAGTCAAATGCCTGACTTGCACAACTTTCAGGTGATTGTACCTCACCAAACTCTCGTCTTTACACTGGGGGTGGACTCACACATTAAATGTACTCTGCACTGATACACAATCACCTCACTTGAATGAAGGGTAGGTAGGCATGTCACCAGTATAGCTGCCGTGGTCTCAACAAACTAAAACCTCTGCAGCCATTCATCAGTACATATCACCCTGTTAGGTAACTGATCAATCCTTTCTTAAGGTGCATTCTGTTGTAGGCTACACTAATTTTTCATGTTAGTATTTACACAGTGGTATATTCTATAACACTGCTAGTGTATAAAGGTTTATGCTGTAACTCTTAATCTAAGTGTATTTGTACATATTACAAATCTTCAAAGTGATGTCCTCCTGTTCCATGCTAGGTGGAAGATGTTTTGCCCCCAGTTTTTTCAATGACCCCCAAAGGAAGTGGTGCAGGATACGGGGTGGGGTTTGACCTGGATGATCTCCTCGCTCAGTCCTTCACGGACCTCCAGCACTCAGACCTCAGGGATGGGTGAGTATGCATTACTCTTAAACCAAAAACATGAGAATTGGCCTGGAATTCATTGTCAGTGTAGAGGTTACTGCATAAACGTCTTATTTTTTCCATTTAGTCACAGTGACTCCGCCCCCCTCTCAGCCTCTTTGCTTTCTGATTGGCTTGAAGTCCACCGAATGACCCCAGCAGACTTGGAATCACTTCAGCAGGAATTGCAGCTTGGGTCTCCCATGATCCTTTCGGATACACCCACCCCTCCTGATACATAACTGTCTTTCTGTGAAACAAAGGGCTGTGAATGTAGTCTCATTGATTATGAATACTGGATTGATTTATTACTGAATAACTGAGTTGCTTGATTTAAAAAAATTAAAAAAAAGAAAACGCTAAGTTTAGTAATAGTCAATAGTGATTATTATTGCTATTAGACATTTGATTTTTGTACATCTATTACAGACATTGTATTCTTTTTTAAATAAAAAGAATAGACTTGGTGTTGGTAGTTGAATAACCATGAGGCAGAAAAATACACTAACAGAAAATGGATAGGTAAATGGAGTGTTATCACACCATATGACCCTTTATCAGCTGGCTTGGTACCAACTTGCGTATGCACACACTTGTGAACATGGTTTACCGTAAGTGAAAATCACACTAATAAAAATATTTTCATGACAAAAATGTTAAATATTTATTACTCATTCACATAAGAAAAACATTTTTAAAAGGTAATATTGCAATGTTTAGAAATTGCTGTGCTTTTATGAGATAAAAAGACATGATAAAAATCAAGACTACATTTGTTAGATCTGTTAGACCAAATCTACATTGCTCTTTCTTAAGTATACTGAAAGCATGGAATCACTGCATATTAGGCGTTCATCTAATGTCTAAAGGGGCACAAATTATTTGCAGACTTAAGCATATGAAATTAAATCAGACTGCATTTTTGTAAAGAGCAGTATAGCAGTGATGTACACATTTTAAATATGCTGTGTATTTAGTGCTACAGATTTACCTCGCAGCATATATTTGCAGGAATATATTGTGAAACATGCAACAGAAAACCCTGTGACAAGTGATGAACTAGAGAAATAACAAGAGGAAGTAGTATTAGCCAGTGAAGTGTGATTGTGTCTGTGAAGGAAACTATAGGCACACGGATCACCATGTATAAGGCTGTGCTGTTGATTTACATTCTGTCAGCTTCCTGGCAGTCATGAATTTGTTCCTTATTCCAGCATCCTCTTCAGTCAGGTCACAGAAACTACAAGCAGCAGAATGATGTCCATCCCATTGCAGTATTCTCGTCTGTCACAGTGCAGTGCACTTAACTTTGTGAGGGTGTATAATGTGGGGTCCAAAGGACCTATCTCAGCATTAGCACTACCAGCAAAGAGGTCAGGACATTGGTCAGCACTACCATATAATTTGCACAGTTTTTAGGTGCCTGGCCAAACAGTTGAGCCTCTGGCACCGTGGTTTTGATGAGGTCAATAAAAGCAGACACCCTCGCGTACACACCTGGCCGGTTTGCCTGGGCGCAACCCAGGCCAAAGCTCACAATCCCAGCTTGCACCCAAGTCCCATTCACCATGGGACAAACAAGCGGTCCCCCAGAGTCCCCCTGGGAGAGGAAGTAAAGAGAGTGAAATTTAGTATTTTATGTGCACCACTCAGGTGTATAAATACAATCACTATAACATTTAGAAGAGACAGGTGAAGAACCTTATAAATTAATGACAAAGCATATCTTTATGTTCCAACTGGTTAACCTTCAGATGCGCAGCTAATCCCTTCATACATCAAAACTTCACAGAAAAATATGTAGCTGTTTAGGAAAACAGATACATTAAAACAACAAGATGTTGGGGGCTGCTAGGGGGACTCATTCTGTCATGGCACCACACTGTGGTGCATGGATGAGATTCATAGTCTTGGATCGAATTTGGACCGTGGCAGAGCCAACTGTGGCTGGTAGGTCCATAGGGTGACATGCTATCAGCAATTGCATCTCCCAGGGTATGGGAGGGTTCGATCGGTCACTCTAGTTGACCCCCCACTCACCCAAACAAAGAATGAGTGATGTAGAATGCATTACATTCAATAGGCATGCACAATATGTAGGCTGATGGTCACAGTACAACTAAGGTTGTTGATACCTGGCAAGAATCTTTGCCTCCTTCTTGGAAACCAGCACAGATCATATCAGATAAGATGTCCACAGTTTCACTAGGTTGAATCTGGTACATCTCCTGACAGGATGCCTGTCCAATGATTGGTACTTGCAGTTGTTGAAGGGTGCCTATACCTGGCAGAGAAACTTGGGGGAAAAAAGTGGGAATGTAGGAATGATTACAGCAATGAAAGGACATAATTACATATTTAGAAGAAGGCTGTATAAACTGGTGGTTATTTAAAAACATCAGATAAATCTAGAGATTCAACAAGTGTGTTTACTTGTTTATTCATACACGCCTCGCGAGAGAAAATCTATCCATCGCCGATAATCAGTGTAAATCTGTTTCACTCGTGTATTTCCAACTGCCTTTTCTTAAAAGATAACCCTACCACCCTTTCCTTTCATCCTTTAGCATATCCCTGATGCATTTGTTGCATTCATACCACCATAGTTCAAATTATGTCTATGTGTAGGATGTTCCAGGTTTGATCTAACCTCAGTTGGCTTTCATTCAAGTTCTTTTATCACTCACCGCCATCCTGGATATGCCCCCAGCCAGTGACATAGCACTGCATGCCACTTGGGAACAAGGTACCAGCCTCAGGAAGGCAAATGGGCTGGATGTGGTCTGACCAGGTGACTGGGCTGGATAGGCGAACTAGAGCCACATCATTGCCCTGCTGGGAGTCGGAATAGCCGGGCGGCACAACCACCTGACTCACACTACTGGAAACTTCAAACTGATTAAAGTCATTGAGCTGGTAGCGGCCCATGTAGAGTACATAGGATGACACATCAGAGGGGCTATAGAAAAACAGGATATTTTAGGATCAAATTAGTAAGGAATGTGTATGGGGAAAAAAATACATTTGCTTACATAGAAAGAAGAAAGATACATACTCTGGAAAGCAGTGAGCAGCAGAAAGCACCCACTCTTGAGTGAGGAGCGACCCTCCACACACGTGGCCATGCTTGGTATCCTGAACATCCACCTGCCATGGCCAGGCTCCTTCGATTGCATCAATTCCCCCGACAATTCGGTTTTCCAAGAGGGGTCGACCACACACTGCACACGAAAATGAAATATTAGAATTACAAGATTATAATACAACATTTAGATTGAACATGCTACAACTAACAATGTAATGTTAATTACCTTGTGCAGCACATGTGTGCAGACCTATGAGAAACATGAGAAAATAAAGGTTATGTATCATGGCACATTACACTTTCAGTATAGTTCCAATAGCACCATCCTCATGACACTGTTATTCTGGAGCAGGATATGGGTTTCCTCAGTAAACTGGGAAGCTAGGAATTTCTATGGGGAAAGGTAGGCCAGAGTTGATTTGTATTATGGTTGTCTTCTTTGTTCCACCCATATCTCCGCGCTAGATTCACCAGTATGTATAAATAAATAAATAATACGCATTTTATTTTTCACTGTTAGATCTGTAGCCGATAGCCCTTTAGCAACAGGCAATGCAGAACAATCTGACTTGCGTTGGAGCTTCCATCAAACTAGGAGTTTGATGATGCGGTCATTCAAGTTCAAAGTAATAACGAGTCGACTCACCTAGACTTACTGCCCAGAGAAGTATCACACGTAAGTCCAGATCCAACATCCTTTTCGGAAGATAAGGACATGTTTAACAGGAGAAATCCATAGAAAAGCTTAAACACATCCATCGCTACAACCTATGCCTTTATTCTTGGAACGACACGTCGGCTAGTTATTAGAGTATATTCGAAACAATACCTGTGGGAAGCAAAAGGCCGGCCGTTTCTTCCGAACGTGGACTCCTCCCGTCAGCTCAGCCGAATATAAATCTAGAAGTGTGTCGAGTATTTCACTTCATCAAATCAGGCACCTGCGCTGCACCTGTAACAGCCGTGTTTTACGAACTTCACAAAAATACCACAAAATGATTTTCGACTTAAGAGTAATCTATCTGACACTAACACTTTCGAGTATCTTTTTTTAACATCGAGTAATCTGCTCAATAGAAAATTAGCGGAAAATACTAAAGGAATGTGGTTAGACCAGAAAAAAAGCGAGGAAATCTACCTGAGAGGACAGCCAATCACAAGGGCCGCTCAGTTTACCTCATATCCGTGGTGCTCTTCTCCAACACCTCTGTCGCTTCAAAACAAATACATTTCTGTATATTCATTACTTTACAAATTCCTGATGATCTAAAGAAAAATAACCAACGTTTCGATGAAAATGACCAATTTTAATTTTAATTTTACGGACTATTATTCAACCTCCCTCGCCTTAATTTTAATGTAATTTTCATCAGGGACTCTGTTATTTATTTATTTATTTATTTATTTATTTATTTATTTATTACAATATTGTGCAAAAGTTAGAGACCAAATTTTGGTTTCTACAATTTCCAGTCAAATCAGCCATTCAATTTTTTTTCAGTGTCAGACAATAATACACAAAACTTAATAGAAAATGACAGAAACTCCTTCTGCACTACATATAATAGCCAATCTATCAGTATTTTCCACTCTTACTTTTGTGCACCATAATACCACTTTAGGTCTTTCATTCTTCCAATCAACAAACACGTTAGAGCTGTGTCAATGTGCTACCAAGTGTCAATGATGTTATGTTAGAACCGTTTGTCTTCAAAAGTGACTCTAACATTCAAACAAACAACCACCCGAACATTCCTGAATTGTCTTTCAGATTTCTTTGACATGTGCATCCAAAATGGCTAAAGGAGATATTTCTGGTGAGATCAGATATAAAATAAGTCAACTGCAAAAGGAAGGTGAAAGAAATATAGATATGAGATAATACAACTGTATAAGGAAGGTTTCCAAAATGGGAGTTCAATCTATTATTGCAACAAGATACAGAGAAAATGGCAGTCCTAACAACCATGCAACAACTTTACCAAAACTATTACCATCACAATTCACAAACACAGCACTTCACGATTTTATCTTTGAAAAATAGGAAAAAATCAAACTCCACTTGTGTTGCTGAACTGAAGAAAACACAGGTGTTTTTGTCAATCCTTCCACTGTGAGAATTCAATGCTATGGAATTAGTAGCTGTAAAAAACCCACTACTGAGAAAAGTAAATAAGCAAAAGAGAATTAAAATATGCACTAGTACACTGAAACTGGACACCTGAGTTGTGAAGGTTTTATGGACCGTTGAGTCTGAATTTGAGATTTTCGGAAGAGAAAGCAGTGTGCATGCTGCCTAAGCAATGAAAGACTCTCTGAACCAAGTCAACAACCATCAGTTATGATGGAGTATCAGTGCAAGTTTGAGGCTGTACAGCAACATCTGGAGTTGGTGATTCAGTTTTATTTTATTGAAGGCATCAAGAATGCTGATAAATACAAACAAATCTTAACCTATCATGCAATACCCCCTGGAAAATGTTTGATTGGGAGCAAATTAATTCTACAGCAAGACAATGACCCCAAGCACACTACAGGTCCTGCCAATCCATCTAGTGCTGTTCTTCTGGCAGGCCCCACCAATCCATTTAGTGATGTTCTTCTGGCAGGCCCCACCAATCCATTTAGTGCTGTTCTTCTGGCAGGCCCCACCAATCCATTTAGTGATGTTCTTCTGGCAGGCCCCACCATTCCATCTAGTGCTGTTCTATTGGCAGGCCCCACTAATCCATCTAATGCTGTTCTATTGGCAGGCCCCACCAATCCATCTAGTGCTGTTCTTCTGGCAGGCCCCACCAATCCATCTAGTGCTGTTCTATTGGCAGGCCCCACCAATCCATCTAATGCTGTTCTATTGGCAGGCCCCACCAATCCATCTAGTGCTGTTCTATTGGCAGGCCCCACCAATCCATCTAGTACTGTTCTATTGGCAGGCCCCACCAATCCAACTAATGCTGTTCTTCCGGCAGGCCCCACCAATCCAACTAGTGTCGTCTAGACAGCCTCCTCAAATCCCCTGTACAGAATCGAATTTGAGTGAACAGAGGGCACCATTAAAGAGCTGCATCATGTGTACAATTCATCAAAGAATAAAAGGTACTTTGGCATAATGTTGCTGCACACACGAACACCAATCACACTGTTACACTGGCATCCAGGCATTTTATTCATATAAGGAGTTGGTTACTTTCTTTTCATCATAGTTTGAACCGTTGGGACTCTCCACCTCTTGAAACCCTGTCCTCCTTCCAACACAATAAACTGGGGTGTGACCTAGCAGTTAAGGATCAGACATTCAAGTTTCTTGGTTCAAATCCCAAAACTGCCGTCTGCTAGTCATGAGAAGTCAGCTAACTAGGATCTGTCAGTGCAATCAGGATGATATTTATGTCCCAGTAAAACCATTTTGAGGTTTATTAATGGAGAAATTAGTCACACTTTAATGATTACACACATGGAGATTCATGTCCAGACATCATAAGTACTTTGTTTCATGAAGATTGGTCAAAGTATATTGATAGTATCACATTGTCAATTCATCTGACTAATTGCAGCTGGAAATTTTGGTGTAATGTATGTCCAGTTTTCAGTATATCATTCTTCTTTTTTGTATATCTGCTAAAGAGCACATAAGGATTGAAAAAATCACATCGGTTTTTATCTGTAACCTTTTTTTTTTTGAAGTTTATAAGGACAATTTTCAGAACATGGCTGAAGTGAGAAAATCTTTTGTACACTGGTACAACCACTGACTCTGAAGTCCAGCTACTCTTTATAGCAAAACTGGGATCCCACAAAGTTGTCCTTCTAAATCGTAGGATACAGATAAAAACCAGTATGATTTTAGCCATCCTTATTTTTCCAGTGTCATTTTTTTAAAGATTACAAGTGGTAATGACCTATGCTGGAACACCACCACCACAATTGCCTGTTCCTTTGAGCCAATGGTCTTTCGGTGTCTGACATTTCTTTATTGATCATAATATTTGCACAGCCGTTGGTAGCATAGTGAGATTCAAAGAGAAAGCACTTAATTTGAAAAGTAGAAAATGAGATGTCATACTCTAGCTATCTCACTCAACAAGAGTATATTAAAACAGAAATCACTCCTGTGGGTTTTTGTTTTTCTTTCTTTCTTTGTGTAGCAAAAATTTGTTTTGACCAGAAGGCCAAAAACATTATAGCTTATTTCATCCCACTAATCCTGCTGTTTCATCTTGCTTCTATTACAAGTGTCATAATAAAATTAACCAGACATTTTGTTTTATTATTGTGAATTGGCATATTATGATTAAAAAATTGTTTTGTTATTTTTATCCGCATGCAAGTACATTATTGTAATTCACAGATTTTTACATTTTCCACGTTCCAAAGACAGCATTTCATTGGCTAGTGCGCCCATTTAATTATATTGTATAATGTAGAGTAAAGCACAGCAAAATCATTAGTAAAAGTATGGTTGAACTATCCTTCAGGTCATAAAACAGCTGCTGACACAACTACTTTACAGACATCCATCCATCCATTACCTATACCTGCTTATTCCTGGTCAGGGTCGCAGGGGGTGCTGCAGCCTATTGCAGTGTACATTGGGTGAGAGACAGTGATATACCTTCGACAGGTCGCCAATCTATTGCAGGGCTACATTACAGACAGCTAGCTTATATTAAATTATACTTTTTATGTTCTTGGTCCAGTAAAACTGGTTAAGCAAGTCACACCCGGCACCCAAGCAGGACCATGCACAGACATGCAGCCACAAGGGCACTTTTGCTCTCTCAGGGCAGGCAGCATAATGCTTCAGCATATGTTGGCATTTATCTGTGCATGTGCTTGCAGCCAAGCATGCTGTTGCTAAAATCACAGCTAATCTCATGGGTGAGGTGAAACGATACAGGTAATTGCCTCACATTTCAGTGGAATTCAAATTTCTTTACTGCAGTGTAATATAACAATGAGATATTTACTTGGAGGTGCCCTGTAAATGATCAATTCAAAATTATTAATACAAAATGATCAGAAAAATATCACAAAAATATACATTATATGTAACTATGGAGACAAAAAAATTTACCTTTTTAACTGCATCGTGGATCAACTAACTTGTTAATTCTGCTGTTTTTATTTTGGACATAGGTATTTCATAAAAAAAGTATTCAACAGCGCAACTTTGGTTTCATCAAACCACAAAATCTCGGGGCCTGTCACATGGCTTTTGGAAAACTCCAAGTGTGACTTAACATTTGTCTTTCTCAGAAGTGCCTTCTGTCTAGCCTCTCTCCCAAAGAGGAAAATATCGGTGAAGTGCAAAAGGTGGCCTCTTGGTCACTTCTCTGGCAACTGCCCTTTTTGTCCATTTTGGTAGGACAGCTTAATCTTTTTTGGGTAGTGTCATTTTTTCCATTTCACTGCTCAAGTTTTCCCTCCTCTGCCATTCAGCAAACTGCAGGTGCTTAGTTCGGTTGACTGCTCTCAAGAGGCATTTTCTGCCAACTCTTCCAAAAATCCTGTTGGAATTCTGCCTGAGGGTAGATTCGGAAACTTTGTGTCCCTAAGATACAACCAAATTTTATTGATTGCCAACTGTGACTCAAATTTTTCTTTGCTTCCCAAACTTTCTGTATCACTGTGTATGGGAGCAAGATGTACTTGTGTTCTCAACCAGGCAACCGTATGAATAATTTGAGGACTGTTAATTAAAAAGCACAATTCTCAAGCAGTAAAAATGAAAATGAAATGGGAAAAAAATCATCCTACAGATACTGTGCTGCTATCAAATGCTTTTGGTGTGGTACAGCGTAGACAATAAAACATAAAAGACAATGGAAATGTAGATGACATCACTGTAGTCAGAGTTCCTCCAAGTGCTTACAAGAGGTAATGAAAATCCAAACCCTAATGTGCATCCAGGGTGTGTCTCATTACCTTCACCACCTCACCTCCTTTCCTCCACTCCCCCACTACCACTCATCTTCTACCTGGAAGTATGTGGAAGAAAGCAGAGGAGACGAGTAGAGGAAATGAGAGAACGAGGAGGCGAAAATTTGGACAGCTTATCTGCTTCTCGGTCATCAAAGCCAACGTCAACAGGATGAAATAGCCGAGTCCACAAACAGTCCCATAGCAAATTACTAATCTCATACATGGAAGCCCATGTAAAGCAGCAAAGCAGCTTGTAAGTAGCCTATAAAGATGCATGTACAGTAGCCTATACAAATAAGTACCTGACATTGCGGTTCGCATCGAGACACATTAATTATCAGCAACATAAAATCAAATTAAGCATCTTCCATATACGCATACATAATTTCCTGTAATTCTAGAATCCCGATGTCTGTACATACCACTAATTCCAATAGTTGCATCATATTATGACTCATTGTCTCCTAGTGTTCAGCATTTATTGAAAAACTTCCCATCTGAAATCTAATTTGTTGGTTTGTTGGTAATACGTGCATCCTTTGGATACAGCTGGTTGAATAAATTAATTCATGCATATTCACATGCTGAAATAATAGCAGCTTATTTATAAGTCATGTTCATTTAAGCAGCATTCAAGCAAATAAAAAACCTGCTTTCCTGTCTTAAATGACTGAATTTGAGCCGCATGATTTGAGCCACAAAAACAAAACTGACATTTTGTTATCCAGTGTAGGCAATCTAGCCTTTGGGGAGAATGCTGTGATAATAACCTATTGGACCACACACAAATGTGGCTAAACGTCTTGCATAATTAGGGAAATTCAAGTTGTCTACCATCTCCAAGTTTGGAGTGTCAGATTCTGTGGGATGGTCTTTCAGTCTCTAGGCGTGAGCACGATGACGTCACCAAGAAACACGCAGACATCCGCAGCAGAATACATGTTTGAAGCCACTTCACTCGACTCCTCCAATATTGGGACAATGGAGGAAAGGAGGACACAAAGATCGGTTACTGGGGCACAGAAGAGATAAGGTGGTAGTGGAGCAAAGGATAATACCTTTTTTGAGCATTGGGACGTACCCCTAATGTAATTCCACACCCTCAGACTGAGCTCAACAAACAAAAACTTAATCTTGAACATTCCTATTCATCTTTATTTACAAAAGAAACACAACAAACGACCAATAGAAATGTACATACATTTTTACAACACAAATTTAAGCACAACAGAAAGTGCAAGAAATGGAGAGCCAGCATAGCTTCTGTTCATCAGCGTCTCTCACTACTCCC
This sequence comes from Anguilla anguilla, assembly GCF_013347855.1. NCBI lineage: Eukaryota > Metazoa > Chordata > Actinopteri > Anguilliformes > Anguillidae > Anguilla > Anguilla anguilla. Next base: position 40,703,657 of record NC_049202.1, read on the forward strand.
TTCCTGTCCTTTCATTTCTTGGAGAACTTGGGCTGTTTATGTTTGGGTGGTGCCCACTTCAGACAAACTGTGTCCACTAAAAAGGGGGGATATAAAAGAATGCAGATTCATTAGCAAAGGCATTTAAATTAGCAGACAGGGCAAGCAGGAGGTAAAAAGTAGTTTTGTTAAAACCAAACAATAACCTGTGATTGGTGGTTTCTTGTACTGGGCACTTTTGAGGTGTTCCTCCACCAGTTTGGGTGTCACACAGATGACATGCTGTCCCTTCCAGTACTTCACCATATTCAGGGACTGTAGTGTGCTGATGATGTCACTCTGGGTGATACTGGTCATCTGACTATGAGGGGGGATACCCAGGAATGGTTAGAGTAAGATCAATGTTTTTAAAAAAGGGTTATTCGATAACACACTACAGTAATTATTACATTTTTACATTTTTTTGGCGCGCGCGCACGCACGCACACATGCACACATGCACACACACACATATCCACTACCTGGCCAACAGTATGACAACACCTGATCACAGCCATATGCACTTTTTGAACATCTCATTACAAAACCATGTGCATTCATATAGAGTTGGTTCCCTCTTTGCTGCTGTAACAGCCTCCACTCTTCAGGGAAGGCTTTCCAGTACAATTTGGAACATGGTTGCATGGATTCGCTTCCATTTAGCCACAAAAGCATTAGTGAGGCTGGGCACTGATGTTGGGTGATAAGGCCGGGCTTGCCGTTGATGTTCCAATTCATCCCAAAGGTGCTCGATGGGGGTGAGGTCAGGGCTCTGTGCAGGCCAATAAGTTCTTATTTTTCATATTGGCCACTTGGTGGCACTATTAACTCAACATAACTCAAGATATAGGCATAAGTGTAATGCCATTACATTCCTCTCCTCACAAAAAGCAAGGCTTTGTTTTGCACCTTTGCACTGCTCTTTAAATAATTTTCACCATTTTCAATAAATGAAAAACACTTAAAAGATATGAAACCACAAGTCTGTCCAGTGCACTGTTCTCTTTAAAAGTTATATAAAGATATTGTCAATGATAAAAATCATGGCTGCAGCCTTAAATTGCATTTTTGTTCTGATGCAGAAAGTATGTAATTTACTTTAATCCTAGACTTGGTCTATTGTCTTGAAAACATCCTGATTATAGCAGTGCACATCGGTCTGAGGAAAATACTTATATGGTGTTGAACAGGGGTGGGCAAGGAGGGCCATACCTGTTTCTGGATTTAATGCAAACTTGCTCTTAATTAATTTAATAAATCATATTTTAGCAGCATTTCTTGATAAGTTCACAATGAAACCGTTGAAAACTGTTCCTGTGTCCAAAATGAAAAATCTTTTTGTTGGCTAACAGTTAAACAAGCATTTAATGTATCCAGCCAATTAGCAAATATGTTCAGTATAAGTGGTGACAACAAAAATCTGAACACACACCAGCCATGCAAGAATGGATTTGACCACCCATGGTGCTGACTGTCTGCTTGGACCCCATGTATCGCTGCTTGCAGCGATTACAACGATTATCATTATTATTATTATTATTATTATTATTATTATTATTATAGGCTCCTATATTTCTACCTGAGGTCTTTGATGGAGAGTGTACCCCGAAAGTCCCTCAGAATCTCCAGCAGTACCCATGACCAGTAACTCCGGTAGCTAAGCTTCCCAAGGTCTGAGAGAGGCTTCTCTGGAGACCCGACTGTGCTCTCCAGTTTCGACAACTCATAACCTGGGAAGAAAAAACAGAGGGGTAGCAGTTGGGGGGAGTAGTAAAAGAGGAAGAGGTAGAATTTCATGTTTACAAACCAGTCTGCTTCCAAACCTTAAACACAGAGAATAACATAAAACATTGACTCACTGAAAGCAATGAGGAATTTGCCATATCCTCTCCGCTGGTATGGGGGGAGGGTGAGGATACATGCTACATTGTTGCCATCTGGAGATTCCTTCTCCTGCACGTAAGCAAACACACAAAACAAAAAGTGAAAATAAATTTTTATCATTAATACAGACATTGGGTCACAAGACAGCAGCAAAGTAGACCCTCAAATTTAGTAAAGGATGTTCCTTGTCTGACAGGATGTTTTTTTGCACCTCTGATTATAGCAATGTCTTGAAATAAGTATTTAGAGTGACCCAAAAGTCAAGACGTAAATACAATTTAATGTACAAATTCTGTCAGGTGGAATCAGCAAAAACATCAGAAATAACAATGTAAAATATGCTAATTTGTATAAAAATATATAATGAATTGCACATGAACTGAGTGTTATTTTCATATGGACATTACTTTTGAGAAATATCCCACGATGTGTGCCCCTTGTCGATCAACTTCAGTCAGGATATAGAAGACAAAAGGTTCCACATCGAAGTACAAGGTTTTGTGATCCAGAAAGAGTTTCGCAAGTAAACACAGGTTCTGACAGTAGATCTGCAGACAGACAAGAGGGAAGAAGATATTATACAGCAAATTCAGCCAGGAATCTATTGCTAGAGCCCAGGTTTTGGTGAGTAGGATTTATCACCTGTATTTAGTCCTGAAATTAAACCCCATGTTGAGCAATCTTTTACAACCATACCACTGATGTACAAAAATAACTTCATTTAACATCACTCAATAGTTCAATTATCTGACTATGGTGAGTATGTTTTGTTGCTTGCGGTTGTGTGGAAGGGTATTCCTTACAGAGGAACAAACATGACAAAATGTTTATGCCTTGCATGGGGAAGGTGAACTGGGTAGGCAGGTATGGTGAGGTCTATTATTGACACACTGAGCAAAGAAGACAAGTCTGAAAAAAGGAGAGTAGGGTAAAGCAGCTACAGTAAGGGTCAATAGAAGTGGCATAGGCATATATTAATAGGATAAATCAGATAAAGGTTAACACGGTTGGCAAGTATTGTAATTGTACTGTAAAGACTTTGAAGGACTGTGAACTGAAAACCTCACATAAACCACTTGCAGGAGTCAGTACGTGATACAGAGGCTCATTTCAATGTACCTCTGCATGAGGGTGTTGACAGCTTCAGTCAAATTCAGTGTTCAGTGAATCAATATATTTTGTGTAGTTATGAATGTGATATATTAGGTACAAACAATAATATCAGGGTCATACCCATACTCACTATTGGTACCATGAGGCAAACTTATTGGTATCAGGCCAATGCTAAGATTACAGCCGACATGCAGATGCAACGTACACTACATGGCCAAAAGTACATGGACGACTGAACATCACACCCATATGTGCATCCTGAACACCTCATTCCAAAATCATGGGCATTAATATAGAGTTCATCCCCCTTTGCCGCTATAAGAGCCTCCACTCTTCTGGGAAGGCTTTCTATTACATTTTGTAACATGGCTGCGGGGATTCACTTCCATTCAGCCACAAAAGCATTAGTGAGGTTGGGCACTGATGTTGGGCGCAAGGCCTGGCTCGCAGTCAGCATTCTATTTTATCCCAAAGGTCTAAGATAGGGTTGAGGTCAGGGCTCTGCACAGGCCAATCAAGTTTTTCCACACCAAACTTGGCAAACCATTTCCTTATGGACCTTACTTTGTGCACGGAGGCCTTCTCCAAACTGTTGCCAAAAGGTTATAAGCACACAATTCTCTAGAATGTCACTCTATGCTGTAAGATTTCCCTTCATTGGAAGTGGCCAAGCCCAGCCAAACAGCCAAAGACCATTATTCCTGCTCCACCAAACTTTACAGTTGGCACTATGCACTCGGGCAGGAACCATTCTCCTGGCATACACCAAACTCAGTCATCTGTCAGACTGCCAGATAGTGAAGCGTGATTCATCACTCCAGAGAACACGTTTCTACTGCTCCAGAGTCCAATGGTGGGGTGCTTTACACTACTCCAGCCAACGCTTAGCCTTGCACATCTTAGGCTTGTGTGCAACTGCTCGGCCATGGAAAACCATGTCATGAAGCTCCCGACAAACAGTTCTTGCACTGACGTTACTTCCACAGGCAGTCTAGAACTTGGTAGTGAGTGTTGCAACCAAGGACCAACAATTTTTACGCACTTCAGCACTCGGCGGTCCTGTTCTGTGAGCTTGCTTGTCTGAGCTGCTGTTGCACCTAGACGTTTCAATTTCACAATAGCAGCACTTACAGTTGACCAGGGGAGCTCTAGCAGGGCAGAAATTCGACAAACTGACTTGTTGGAAAGGTGGCATCCTATGAGTTTCACATTGAAATTCACTGAGCTCTTCAGTACGATCCATTCTACTGCCAACATTTGTCTGTGGAGATCCATGCATAGCTGTATGCTTGATTGTATGCACCTTTTAGCAATGAGTGTTGCTGCAGTAGCCAAACCCACTAATTAGAAGAGGTGTCCACATACGTTTGGCCATGTAGAGAACGGGTGGCAGAGAGGAATGCCCATTTAATTCCCTGCTGTTGCTGTATATTAAGTGAAAATGTTGTACTAAAAAAAAAAGTGTGAACAGTCATATGAACAATTTTTAATTATTATTTTAAAATACTATTTTTACCAGCCAAAATCACAAGCAAAAAAAAAGTTACATAGACACTCAGTAGTTCTCGGCTTAAGAATGAAACAAGCAAGTGGAATTAATGCTATAAAAATAAGTCTGTGCTTATCTACTTTTTCCATCAATGAAGAAACTTGGTTTCAGGTTGCAGTAGTCCTATAATGTAAACAGGGAGGTGCAGAATTGACCAACATGGCCGACAAATACTGGTTATTAATTTAAGCCCCAGAATTTCCAAAACTGCAAATTTACCAAATAGAGCAGAGAGATAGAAATACTGATAAATAGAGATCACCTTGTGGTCTCGGCCATCCACTTCATACACTGAGATGTTACACTTTCTGTAGATCTCCTTTCCTGGAGGCTGTCTCCATTGACACTGAGACTGAGAAGAAGGAAAAGTAGCATTATTACTAACAAGCTTCTGTACTTGCCATATAGTATTTCCACTTCTAAACCATAAGTGAGAGGTTATTACGTAGTATACAGGAAACGGGACTTTCTTCACAATGTGGGGTTGTTAAGAACAATGAGACAGATGAACAATTCTGAGTTCTCTATCCAGTATTCATTGCAGTACTCACCAGATGGTATCTGAAAGTCTTCTCATACTTCATGTATTTTAGGCAGTACTCGCAAATCCACAATTTAGGCTGTTTGCCGTAGTCCTCAGGAAACGGGGAGAAGTACCAGGCGTCAATCTCAAAATTACCGATCTGGATTTTATCCACATATTTAACTTTGGTAATCTAGAGGACAAAGGCAAGACAAATAAAACAAATTTGTGAACTGAAACTGACAATAAAATCATTGATGAGCTGGTCCGAGACAGCCCAGTTGTTCTGCAACTTGTTCTTGATGTCCCTCCTCACTCAGTGTTAAAACACTATTCAAAGCCAGCACCAATTTTCTCTTTTCAAATCCACTTACCGCCTCATGCTCCTTTTCAAGAGCAGCTGTGGTTGGGTCCATCTCTGCATATGTCTGAGGATTGAATAATTACAATAAAATATCAACAGAAAATAAAGATCACACTGAATTGTATGCATGATTTCAGGCACTGCTAAAATGCTACACTATTGATGTCAATTAGAAAGCAAAAAAGCAGAAAAGAGGAAATGCACTGCTCATCTTCAAACAGAATGCAGTCCAACTTCACGTCTAAGTGTAAGTATTTTAAAACTAATTAAACTTCATATGGAATGTGCAACCCCCGTACTGTGAGACACATAAACAAGCAATTTATTGTAAGGTCATGTTGAGCATGCCAGATTGGAGAAAAATAAGCATTCTACCAAAGGCAAAGAATGAACAAACAATACCAACTATAACTACACGGATTTGGATGAGTTGCAGCAGAGTTTCGACCAATGCAGTCCCCAGGCAGCAGTGCATGTGTTAGCAGCAAGACTGCCTTCTGAAGGTCCAGCAATGTGATTGGCAGGCACTTCTCTCATCCTTCCTCTCACCTTCCAATTGCTGCCCATGTAGTTACAGCCAATATAGTTTGTTCATTATCATGCACAATGCTGCCCTATAATAAACAGACACCAACAGACACTTGTCTCACCTTACATAGGTTGTGCACCACTTATTTGGTTTATACCTTATGCTCCTTACTGCAAAGCAACCTACAACTCCCCCATTTTGGTTACAAAAAAACAAAATAAAAAAAGTCAAGAGAACCTTCTGGACATGGTTGATCTCATCGTGTTTACGCTTCTGGTTTCGGGTGATCTTCCTTTCAGGCTGCTCCCCCAACTCTCCTCCCCCGCCTCTCTCCACGCTCTTCCTCACAGCATCCTTCACTGTCTTAGTAAGAGCCAAGCGTGCTTTGCCCACCCATTCGTCCAGCCGTCGGTTAACTGAGGAAAGGTTAGAGGAATGAGAATTATAATGGCCCAAGTGGACCATATGCCATCCATTTCCGAATGGTTTAGTGAAATAAGCGACTATACACAGCATTTGTACAGTAACACTCACAGCCCACATAGTGGACGTAGAACTCCTCTCGTCCCTCCTGTTCATTCAGTCTGGACTGGATAACTTCCGCAGAATCTAGGAAATTAATAGCAACAGTACATTTATGACGACACGATAACACGCTTACAAAAACAAAATTACGTAACACACTTTCAAAACAAGTTTTCACTTCGGCCAGAAAACGTAAATCTCAATTTCGTCCGATGTAACCAAGTTAGCAAAACAATGAGTTAGCGCTAACAAGCGCGCTAATGTTGTATCGCTAACACTGCTGATATTGTAACTAGACGGCTAGATAAGCTTAGTTTAACGTTACCTATCTATACAGCATTTAAAAATGCAGTATTGGAGGCTAGATGTATGTGGTAACGCAACCCTAACGGATTTATCAAACGTTATGACGACGGACAAACGTTGTTAGCTACAGCTTTCCCCTCTTTTGCTCCATGGTTTGCTTCTCAATTACACAACAGGCTATCAGCACGAAGAGTGACTCACGCCATGTTTTGTCGGCTCGCTGACAGAGATACGTCTCGCCTATTTCCACCGAGACCTCCTGCTCCCTCCCGCCAGCCAGCCCTGTTCCCTCCAAAGCGCGCTGCGTACTCGAGCCCCCGGCTCCTCCCTCCCTATCGGCCTCAGACTCTTCATCCTCCCCGCCGCTACCATTCGACGAGCAGGCTGCCCGAGTTCCAGACTCCAAATCTGTTCTGTCCGCAGAAGAGTGTCTTGACAATTCAGTTTCTATATCCATTCGATCTGCAGTGCCGCAGTTTTCATATGTAGTTCGACAATCCGACGAAACAGACACTGCTACAGCAGTCATACTCGTTGTTCTAAAATTCAACTGCGTGACGTATACACAATACAGTTCTTTGCTTGTAGCAAAAATAAGATAGGAAACCTGAATCTGTGCACTACGTCACGAGTTGCGCAGAAGACAATTTTGTTCGTGTTGTGCGCAGAACAAAACATAGCGGCTAAATGGTGGCAATCTGTATCGTTAAATTATTTTATATTATTTGATATATTAAATTAGAATCTACACTCTTTATATTCTGTATACATTTACCTTCTCTGTTTTTTTATGGTTCATACATTATGTAACCGCTTCGCTAAAAGTATTCTACGATTACAATTTGCCTTGAGGGGATATGTGTACATGCTGGTTTTCGTTCCAACCACAATTGCAACCCCAGCATTTTTACAAGCTGTTAGCTGTACTGCACATGTTGAGGGGAAAACATTGAAGATCTCATTAAAGTGAATGGGGAATATCAAAATTTAGAAGGCAAAATAAAACATCCCCTATGGTATTTTGAAACTTGATTAATGACCATCACATTTCATATGAAAAGCAGATTTAAACAATATGTAAAATGCAATAAAATATGCACATTTCAATATTTTCCCAAGACTTCTGGACCAAAACAACCATTGTTTCACAAACTGCTGCACACCATTAATTTTTTATGATCACAAAATATGGACAGATGAGGTCCTTTGAGTAGTTCAATCACCTTGGTTTTCTATATTGAATTCAGTGAGCAGCATGCGCTTTTGCCCAGAAGCATACGCAGTGGAGGCTGTTTCTCTTTACTCCTAGGCTTCACCACCTGGCCCCTCCTACCCTCTCTAGTTCTTGTGTGCTATGATCCAAATCCATGGTGTTTCTGAAGCCCAGAAGAAGTTGTGTTTTGTCCTAGCATTGTTGCCGTAGCCTAGCAGAGGTTCAATCACAAAGAACTTTATGCCAAAATCTGTGTATTGTTCAATGTTGAGATTTGTTTTTGAAATAGAGGGGAAAAGTTTCATACTTTGTTCTGGATAAAAGTGCCAGTAGGCTAATAGAACTATTTAGATGTCCATTGTTAAATGAAAGGTTACTCAAAACACAAGCAAATTTCACAAAACAAGAAGTGACAAAAATTTTAAAACATTTAATCATTTTAAATTTCAAATATTTTTTAAGTTGTCAGATGAAACGTGTTAAAACAATGTTTTATAAAGGAATAAAACAAAACATTTAATTGGTTATTTTGAATTTAAAGGCAGAAAACAAATTACTTCTAATGGGCCAAAGTAATTTATGAATTATACTCACCCAAATTAGAGGTCAATAATTGAAGAGTCCACTATTTACTTAGTACGGTTCCATGTTTCCCATAAATGGTTACTACCAAATGACTGTGTGCTCTTTCAGGAAGTGACATTTTATGAGATTTATGGTTATGGGACATTTACGGTAGGGCATTTTTCCACAGGGCTACAGCAATCGTGCCATATAAACACAGCCACAAAATCACTGCTGGTACACTCCACAGTCCTGCAGGTCCTCAGTGTTTCAAATGGCAATGAATCTTCCATTTGTAGTGTGTTGTATAAACACATTAGCACTCATCATTTAAAGCTTGATATTGTTAAATCAAACTTTGTGTTTATATAATAAACACTTTGGGTTTGGGGTCAGCGCCAATGACAAAGTCCCTTTTTAGAAATTATTTAACAAAAGACACTGTGATTAAGATTCCATTAGAAATGGAAACTTGCAGTATGAGGGAAACATTTAGAAAATGTATATTGTCAAACAAATGTATGAAAAACCTTAAAATGGAATCCACTTGATTGCTAAATTACAAAACACTCAGGTTAATCTTAAATGAGATGTTAAAACACATAGACCACAAATTTAGATTGGATTAGTCTTTCTGAAGCTGTCTGGTTTTGTTCTCAGTGTTGGTCATTTCACCAATGTCTGTAACCAAGGACTTAGAATCTCTTTTAGATTTCCTCTGAGTCTAGAAAATACGTTTTAGAGTTCTGCATGCACGTTTTAATTGGATGTTCGTGCCATTTGACAAAATGTCCTCCAATACTTTAGCCACAAATATCTCAGAAGTTGTTAGGGTCAAATTTATGTCCACTCATTAAAAGTGCCAGCACCTGAAAGCAGTGAGTAGTCCTCTCAGTCTTCTTGTCCTGTTGGCCAGTTCAAACACATATCAATTACATAGTAGATGAATATAGATACAACATATGCATTTTACAAACTTGCAATTGGAACATATTAAAGCAGAACAAAATTATATCAAAATATAGCAGTTGAAGTCATGGATAAACATTTTATAATCATCATTTTAAGGGAAAAAAGCACCTCTTTTCCTACTTTTGATAAATCATCTAGACAGTTAAATTGACCGTTAAATGGGTTGTACTGAAGATTTCAGTGACTTTCAGTACAGCACTGTCATAGGATGCCACCTTTCCCACAAGTCAGTTCCTCAAATTTCTGCCCTGCTAGAGTTGCTCGAGCCAACTGAAAGTGCTGTTATTGTGAAGTGGAAACCTATAGGAGCAACAATGCCCACACAAGCTCACAGAACAGGACCCCTGAGTGCTGAAGCGTGTAGTGCATAACAATCATCTGTCCTGGGTCGCAACACTTACTACAGAGCTCCAAACTATCTCTGGAAACCACATCAGCACAAGAGCTTCATGAACTGTGTTTCCATGGCCAGGTAGCCATACACAAGCCTAAATGTCAGCTGCCGTGCTATAAAGCACATCACCATTGGACTCTGAAGCAGTGGAAATGCTTTCTCTGAAGTGATGAATCATTACATTACAGGCTCTTAGCAGATGCTCTTCTCCAGAGAGATTTACATTTACATTGCATCCATTTATACAGCCCAATATGTACTAATGCAATGCAGGTTAAATACCTTGCTCAAGGGTACAATCTGGGAATCGAAACAGAGACCCTTAGAATCAGACCTTCAGGCTACAACACTAGCTCCTTGACCATTATACTACACTGTAGCCCAAATCACGCTTCACTATCTGGCAGTCAGATGGACAAATCTGGGTTTTGCAGAATGCATAGTGTCAACTGTAGTGGCCTGAATAGTGCCAACTGCAAAGTTTGGTGATGGAGGAATAATGGCCAAAAACATTTACACTGTGCTGAAAATGTGTGTGAAAATGTGCATATTTATAATAGTACTTTTTCTGGACTTTCAAAAGGTAGACAATGCCAAAAGGTCTGTAATGGTCTATAGTGGTCAATAGTATATAGGTCTATAGTGATCAAACATCTCTTTGTTCCACTGCACTGTTGGGGGTGCTTATGATCACATCCACTGACCACATAATGAAGAACCCAGAGGAGGAGACTGTGATATCTGTTAGCACCCTGGACGAACATGCATGCAACCTGTTTAAAAAAGATACAGGATAGTTTCAGCTGATGCAGATGACCACTGTACATTTCAATGAAATCAAATGTCCTTTCTGTGAGGAGATAGCACCATATAGTAATGACAGAATAGACTATGTTTTCAAACATTTTGTAGGAATTTTTTCCCTTTGAACACTATGCAGTGCTGTGGGAATTCAGTGGCAGAAGAGGCCCAGTAAATCATCTGCCCATACAGATGGACTGCTTTGATTATATGTGGTCCTCATCTCCTCTGAATCTTAAGACATCCTATGTGTTTCTTATCTGACATATTTGACTACGTCCTGTGAATGCCCTTAACTGACCTTTTCTGTGTTTTTGGTTTGTTTTGGTTTGCTGCTGTTTTGTTTGTGTTTAAAAGCATACAGGACCAGATTAACATAGATCAGTAATGCGGTGTGAAAACAGAGATAGCAGTAAATGCACGGAGAAGATAGGGGTTGAGATCAGAATGTTTGTTGTTGGAAAACACAAGTATATTGGCATCAACACGGACCTCATCTTTCATTTCCATCACATACGCTGTCTCTCTGCAATACAAATGTATCTTTTATATAATCCTTTGCATCTACACTCGTCCATGACACACTCATCTTTTATTGCCATCTTTTCACTTCCATGACAAGGTGTGGTATTGTATTGTGATATTCTGAGATCTTTTTTAACAAAGTTGCTTAACACTAACTGTTCTGATGGAAGTGTTATAATGAACCTGTAATGACTACAAACACAGGAATATGGCACTGCATTTTAGCAGTTGGTTCACCATTTTTATTCTTAAAATTCTAAATTTGCATTCCTGCTGTGATAGTCAAAACATATATTTTTATATTTGATTCCTGCACTTGTACTCTCTTTCTTGATTTTCCTTTTATTTCCCTCTTTCCTTGTTTTTTTAAAGTTACCAAGCTGTTGGATGAATGGGTGAGACAGTGGCACACTAGGTACTGTATAGAAGAACATGGGGAAACGGAAGGACAGGGAGCCAAGGAACAGCTTGGGAATCCAGAAGCACAAGCATAACCAATTACACCATGTCCAAAATATGCTTCCCTCATTAGTAAAAGAAAGTTGAGCTGAATTAGTGATGGAATATTTATGTTGATTATAAATAAAATGGTTCCAAAAGTGTTCATACATTTCTTTTTCACCCTTGGTAATAATATATGCATCAACAGTAACAACACCCTTGTATCCTTTAACCCTCCCTTCTTCCCTCCCCGTTATAAAATGTTCCCTACCAATCAAATCTCTCTGTCTCTCTTTACAAATCCATAACAATCTTGTGTTCTTATGCTAAGAAAAATACAGTGCAAATTTTGCATCAGTATAGCACAGTGCTACGCTACAGGAGCAGATATTGTAAGAATCATAAGGTAAGCACATTATTATTTTCTATATTCCTCATAGTTATGTACTATTTGCATTATATGCTTACTTTATGGGACTAATTCATTTAAGCAGCTCTGTATAAACTTTCAAGCATTATTTTTAAATGAGCACAAAATAATATTTTATGAAATAAATAGATTTTTAGTATCTTTTAATATATGTCATACATATTCAAGGATATATATATTCATATGCCAAATGTTGTAGTGTAATATAAATGCACAGGGAACATTTTCATGTGATTTCTCAGATAGTAACTAGCATTCAACAATATATATAGCTATACATATTCAAACAGTATAGAGCTGTTTAAAATTTGTGGGAGGAACCACAAAAGTTTTCCAGGCAATTTAGCAGTTGAAGAAAATCGTTAATTTCTTTTTTGAAAATTATGAGCTGGTTCTGCAGTCATTTTACACTATGAATTTTCATTTTAGCTACCTATTTAGTGAATTGGCATACAAATGAGTAAATGTCACATATTCTTAGTAAAAACAGATATTTAAATATTCCAGTGAAATCTACATTACAGTATGCGTGTTTCTGCCGAGTCCGTCAACCCATGATGCTGTATATGCTTGTACAGTCAATACTGACTTTTCACCCAGTCCTACTTCAACTTCAACCTTCTTCGTATGTTTGAGGGAAATACATCTTGACTGACCGAATAAAAGTTACACATTTGGGCTTTGAAATAGAAATACCACATAACAACAATAAGGAAACCAAGTATTGCTGTTCAAGGGGAAACCTAATGTCACCTTCTGTGGCAAGGCACCATATCAGAATTACATATTACATTCTTAGAAATGTTAAGCCTACTGCCATTAGTTTTTTATGTTATCATGTGCTTACACAGAGTTCTTTGAAACCACAAAAAGTATGCATTTGCATTTGCTACATTTCATAATGTCACACATGTTTTGTGTTATTCTCATCCTTTGCAGAAAATCTATTACAGTTTTCAGCCATCCTGGAATTACTTTTTTCAAATGATTAGTTATCACCTCTACCTAATTTTCTTTCCTTTAGATGTTTCTAACATCTCTCTTGGAGCTTGTGCGTTTTAGCCTTTGTGTCACTGCCGTAAGAGGTTAGTACTGACAGTTAAATGTTGTTTTAGGCATATAATAATGTATACAATAAGACTATTACAATAAGCCTACACTGTAAACCCGAACAGTATGACTCACTCATAAGAGTAGAGTGCATCATAATTAAAGTCTGTGAAATAGTTAGCCTGACATGAATCAATTAAGTACTCTCACGTGAAATGCTAGTTTTGGCCTCTATTTTTCCTGAGTGGTACAGAATTGAAACCCACTATTGAATATCTCCCAATGTAACCTTGAGCAAGGTACTTAACCTGAATTGCCTAAGTAAACTGTTCAATTGTATAAATAAATACTACGTAAAAATGTTGTATAAGTCCCTCTGGATAAGAGTGTGATAAATGCCTGTCCTGTAATGTTGCTTTTGCCCACTTATCCACTTATAGAGATCATATGAATAAAGTATACTAAATTCAATTAAAATTAATTATGGTAACAGTGTTGTTTAATTTAATATAAGTAAGACGAATAAGTAGACTTACCTTTTGAGGGAAGAAAGAGCTAAAATTTAAAGTTATTTTAACATGTTTTAAAGTACTGTGGATACAAGGCAGTAAGTCTGCGTACAGAATTTTTTCAATCAGTTTCCACAAAACCTCTAAGTAAAATGAATAAATTCGGGTTTACAGTGATTTAATCATGCTATTTCCATTTATACAATACATGTTGGCTGCTGTAGTACAAGTAATAATCAAAGCAATATTTCTCACCAAATGCCTTGCATTGTAATTTTGTAATATTTGGAGTGTGGTGAAAAGATAAGCTACAAAATAAATATAATCTGTTTGAATGCAGTGTACTAATGGGGTATACTTTTTCTCTGTCATTGATGGAAATGTGTGCATTCATGTTTCATGTTTCACTTCTTTTAAACAAGTTTACACAATTTATACAACTTAATTGTATAATTAGCCAGGTGCTCTCATTATAATCATTATCACTATAATTATGTTATGTTCAAGCTTGCTTACTTGGAATTTTTTTGACTTGTCTTGGACAAAGCAGACCAGCCAAAAAGTATAAATACTTATTCGTTTGTGAATAAGGTTTTGCCAATAATGGACTACATAGCATCACAGGTTGATGACACAGATTGATGGTTGAAGTTCATTCTAAAGCATTTTCAGATCCTGGTGGAAAAGTTTATATAATTACACAATATTTCATTTCTTCTTATCCAATGATGCTAATGAGGTTCTTTGTTTCTGTCCCTATAGGATTCTTACAATCAGATTCATACACAAATAAACAAGAAGACAGTACTGATGGTGAGTTCTGAATCATTCCAGCGATTTCACCCAATAAATATGAAATCACATTGTCATACGATAATAACACCGAGTGACACTCAAATGCAATCTGCTTTGTCAGATGTATAATCAATTCACTTTGCTATGGTCTGTAAGACACTTTAGATGACATATGCCTGTGTCCAAGGTAGTTAACAAAATGGAAGCCACCATATTTCAGATAGTTCAGCTAATGTTTGGTAATAAGGAAAACAGATTATACTTTAGGAACAATAATTATAATAGTCATACAATTTGGGAGCGGCATCATTTCATTTATGACTTCACTGAGGCATTGATCAAGGAAAATATTCCTCTTCAAAAAGCAGTTTCCACAAAATTATGTGTATTATGGTAAATGTATTATCCAAGCAGGGAAATAAGGTATATGGAACACCTGAGAATTGCATTCAGGTGGGAAGCTTGTTCTCTATCAATAAGATTGCCTCTTCAGCTTTGTAAAACCAAAGGGGGAATCAGTACTCTGCTGCAGAGTACCACTTTAAATACATCTGGTTTTTTGAGGCTTGTGGAACTGGAGATGGACATTACACCCATCACCACTGAACTGAAAAAGGACTTTGTTGGAAGACATTAATTATTTGGAGAAATGGCTCTCATTACTCAACAAGGCAAGAGTCTGATTTGCCTCATCTAGTGGTTTGAGAATTGGGAAGGCATAATTCATAAAAGCAACAATAAACTTGAACAGCTGATGGATGTATAATTGAACACTGGCTCAACACATTTATGGCACAGATAGAACAATAAACTATCAATGTATTGGCACGTTCAAGTATAAAAAAGTGTTCCTGGTGGATATTTACTTCCATATCATCTGATACACTACACCAAATTCAAAATAGAGGCCTTATCATCCCCATGGTGGTCAAGGGACATACCTTGGTGAAAGTGACATACTAATTACATAAAGAATATAGCTGCATAAATAGTCCCAGTTCATCAGTTATATGCCTAATCTGCAGACACTGCAGCCTTCCAGGGCTGGAGTTTGACACCTGTTTTCTAGAGAGAGAAGGGCTAGGCTACATGAAGAACTGCAAAGGAGGGGAATGAAGGAAATAGGTCTCACTACATTTTAACCAATCAGAAAATGTAGTTGTGTCTATTTAAGCCTACCTATTTTTTTTTGTTAAAGGATAAATTCATAAGATCAAGGCCGCAAAATCCTGTTCCAGAAGATCTACCATCCTGTAGGTTCATTTCAGCTCTCATTTGGCATACCTGATTCTACTAATAAGTAGCTCTATCAGGGTTTGATGAGGTACGGCCCAAGTGCAGAGTAAACCTCGCGGTTGTATGCCTCCGGCAACCAGTAAAACGTGTTTTGTGAGGTCACAGTGACCTTGACCTTTGACCACCAAAATCTAATCAGTTCATCCTTGAGTCCAAATGGACGTGCCAAATTAAAAAAAATTTCCTCAAGGCGTTCCTGAGATATCGCATTCACGAGAATGGGACAGATGGACGGGACGGATGGACAACCCGAAAATATAATGCCTCCGGCCACGGCTGTGCTGTTGTAGAGGCATAAAATCACAGAAAGTCCAAAAGGTATATTTCCAACAGAGGCTTTAATTCCAAAAATAAACAATGAACAAAAGTAATGCCACAACGGGCAAATCCAAAAACTCAAAAATAACAGAAACAAAACATGCATGGGAACTTGAAACACAGAGGAACTAGAAAATACGTGAGACACAGATGAACTCACAACGAGGGCAGAAAACAGTAGGATCCAGTACTGAGTGACAGAGAAGCAAGACTTTTATACACTTGAAGACAATCATAGAAAACGAGCAGGTGGGTGCGGAAAGTAACAAGACAACGAGCAGATGTGTGGAATGTGATAACAATTATCCCATTACCACAACAATTAAAAATAACCAGACATGAAACGCAGGCAGACCAAACTAAGGGACACGAGACAGGACAAAAACTATGGGGAGGCAGCAACAGAGGGGGCACAATTGTGACAAGCTCAATGAGATCTCTAGCTGTGAATGAGGTGATCTACAGGAGATCTCCAGGAACAGTTCGGCAGCCCTGATCTAGATTCTGATCTACCGAAATTTCAGTAGGTGGCAGTAATGCTCAGTAAAATGGTTGCCATCCGGCAATAAAAAAAACCCACTAACCAACCAACTTGCATCCTTTTGCTGCGCTGATGACAACCCAGAAGCTTTCCCACTATCTTATTTGAATGCTCATAACAGCAAAAGCCTAAATACAAGGTCAAACTAACCAATGTGCTTGTGCATACAAATATGCCTAGAGATGCATACTCTATTACTTGGCCACCCTAACAGTGCCCTAAATATGAGGCGCGTGGTTGAAACAGTCTCCTAATAACTGTGTCCTCAAAATATGTATGTATACTAAACATACTGTGATGGGCAGTATACATAAAATATCCTCCATAATATTTTTCAATACTGTGGAAGTGTCATAAGATGGCCCGCCCTTGTAGGTAAATCGTCCCGCCTATTCCTCTCTGATTTATTGGACCCATAGATCGCTCTGCCTCCTAAAAAGCATGGTTTATTTCCTAAAAAGTATGCTCTCAAATACAATCAGCAAAACACCAGAAATAAGTATGTTATCCAGGGATTTTAGGTACACTACATTTAGAGAACATTTTTTCCACTTAACAACTTTCTCATCCAGTGTACTCAACTTATATAACTTATATACTCAATAGCAGGCAAGTAAGCTGTTTCGGACGTGGATTAAGATGCTTGTGATGAGTCGCGCGTTGTTCCAAATTAAAGTGTCCATATGAAACCATAGTCATGGTTTCTCAGTCCGTGACAGTAACAGTCCATAGCTCTGGTCAAATAAAATGGACTGCATGTATACAGCGCTTTACAATTGATGCCTCGCATTCACCAGAGCAGTTAGGGGTTAGGTGTCTTGCTCAGGGACACTGCGACACACCCAGGGCGGGGATCGAACCGGCAACCCTCCGACTGCCAGACAACCGCTCTTACCTCCTGAGCTATGTCGCCCCAAATAGCCTACTGTGACAGACTTGTAGCTCTATTACAGTTAGTCAGCATATGCAACATGCCAAGACCATTTTTGGTGTTATGGTTATTGGTGTAAAAACACATGATTGACCTGGCTTTCACTTTTGTTTTCATTCAGAACATGACTGGTGCTATCAAGGCTGTGGTAAGATGACTTACTGAATGCATAGCATTTTTCATATTCATTTTGTCCAGTAAAGCAAGAAATATCAGTAGTCCCTGCAAATGCCTTCATGAATCTGTCATATACACATATACCACAATACTTTTATTCATACTAATGAAATTACTCTTCTCTGTCACTGTCAGAATACACTTCATCTCGCTGGCAAGAACTCCCCCAGTCTCAGTGTGGGGGAGACAGGCAGTCACCCATTAACATTGATACATCTGAAGTGATTGCTGATTCCAGCCTTGGTGTCTTTAACTTCACCAATTTCTCCAATCCGGACAGCATGAAGTATCTCATCAATACTGGACACTCAGGTACACCAAATCATCATATGCAGTAATCAAATGGTCAGAAATCTCAATCATACTAGCAAGAAAAGATAAATAATTAAAAATTAAATCAAAACTTTAATTCTAGCTACTCTCACTATCAAAACTTTAATTCTAGCTACTCTCACTTATAATTTACTTTTTTCTCCATTATTATGGTATTCATGCAGTTGTCTTCCATATTTTTGAGAGTTACAGAAAGTAACTGTAGTCATTTTAACTGTTCTACTGTATCACTTTAAATAGTGGGAAATCACACCCCATTACCATGGCTACCATGGAGAAAATCAGACTACTGGTATAGTCAATGAATATAACCACAGATACATCCATAACTCATTTTCTATAGTGCTAATGGGTCTATAGTAGTAGAGTTTGTGTATATCGTAATAGTTAAGGAAGTGGGCTATCATCTCCTAAATTATGGGTTCATCCCAATTTGAAATAGAATGTTTTTATTCTGAAACTTCTTATACTGCCCACCACGTGAAGATATGGTACTGGCCTGCTGAAGACCATGATGCTCACTAATTAACTTTATATTTATATTTTACCAGTCAACATGGCATCTGTGGGATGCCAATCAGAAGTGAACTTCGGAGTTAACAGACATAAAGACCATACCATGATGTACCTCCAGCTCCCATGTTTAGACATAAAAATGTTAACCCCCACATGCCTTACACCTGCCATTGTAGTCTGAGGATCATCAAAAGCTTAACAAAGTATCAAAAATATCTGTCACACATGGAACCTGTCAGGGCCGCTTCAAAACAAAAACTGAAACAATATCAAAAAACCTCCAAAATGTTGAACTATCCCTGTAAGGAGATCACAAAATCTACATTCACACCGCTTGGTGAAGGTCACCCAATTCCGATTTTTGCTCACATGTGGCTCTGATCAGATATGTAGCCTATTCTGAACGTGTAAACTGGAAAAAGAGCATGGAATCGGATATTTTCAGATCCGTTTTGGGTCACATTCATTTGAGGAAATAAATCCGATAGGATTGTAATAAACAGTTTCCAAAAACGTATTTTGATGCGCATTTTGCTATTTATGGAAACAGCAAAATGCGCAAAAAGTACGTCAAATTCGCAAAAAAGTTTTTACGCTCGCTTGAGGTGGTTATTGCCTTTTTCGAAAAAGAGTTAATGCGCAAAATGAGAAATGGAAACAGTTTTTTCGAATAAGTTCTGATGTAACGAACATTTAAGTCACATGACTGATCAGCTGTTTCCGTTTATTCTGTTTACTCTGTTTATTACAGCCATGTGTAACTTAGCCTATACCGCCACCTTCTGGCGTAACTACGCTTTGCGTAGCCTGGTTCATTCGCTCCAAACCAGTTAATGGAAACGCTCTTAATTCGCATTTTCTTTTCTTTTTTTTTTCTTATTTGCGATATTTTAAAAGTTCGCTTAAAATTCGCTTGACAATTTAATGGAAACGTGGCTACTGATCGTAATTTCCCAGACATGGCGATTCCATCGAGATATGCAAGATTCGCACGTCATTCAAAATACGATATTCTCATACTTTTTTCGCATTTCAATGACGTGTAACGTAATGAAAGTAGAGTTGCGTGCTTAAAGAAATTAAATGCAGGACGAGGTCTCAGGCCGGTGGACAAATATCGAGGTTAGGCTACATGCTTTTTTAAGCCTGGGGCGAAGAGTCGGGCCAAATATACGGAATGTTCGTTGTGGACCTAAGATTCTTCGAAAAGCAATAGTTTGAATTATTATTTCTGTCTCGTTTTGAGTCCATTACAGATGGACTGTGGCGGCGTGGTTGTAGGCCTACTTTCGTACCTGTAACCAAACCCTCGTGTGCACATACGGGTTTGTTTTAAGTGTTAACCGTGATAACACAGCTATCGGCTATGGGTCATTTTTAAAGTTGATGTAAACATAAGCAAAAAATCGAAACTGTTCATCAAGACCTGTGGTGTAAATGTAGCCAAAGACATTTTTTTTGCTGTCATTTTGGTGAGGTTTCTGTTGCTGCTATATAGCTACAGCCCAGCAGGTGGAACCATTTTGTAAAGATGCTGAAAACATCAACCATTATAGCTAAACAGCATATTTTTAAAAAGCAGTTCATCTTTATGTGATGTGTAGTCAACAAGGCTCTATGCATATAGTCCGTATACTTTTATACTGTAATATGTAAACTTTTATTTACAGTAATAATGTTATTCTTACATTTGCCTTTACACATTTCTAAAAAAATATAATTTTACAAACACAAAAAAGAAAACTTTAATTTGCATAGACCTCATTAGTTTAAAAAAATGTACCTCCGAGGTGGCGCATAATTGTGTTAAAGCTATATCTGGTTTTATTTCATAACCTTACTTGAATCTTAAAAATAGAACTCTCTCTTAGTGAAATGTGTGCTGGAGGAGAATACGGTGGAGATAGAAGGAGGTGGTCTGAGCGACAAGTACTCTGCCGTACAGTTCCATTTCCATTCGGGGGATCACCTGTGGCACCCAGGATCTGAACACTTAATCGACGAGGACAGGTACCCAATGGAGGTGAGGTCTGGAGAAGGAGTGAAGAGGGAGTGTTCTGTGTCCATACTGTTAGCTGCTGGTATTTGATTGTAACCCTGGCTTAAATTCTGTTGGACTATTCACACTGGACGAAACACATATTTTAGGTTGTGTGGGAATTTGTGTATTGGGGAGAGTAGGTATAAATGTAACATATCAATGTAACACAGTCGATAACGTTTTGTACACTGCTGCTACAGTTGCCATTTCAGATTTGTACATGTGCAATTCAGTCCTCTACCAGTAACAAAATAAGGCAGCAATTTGGCAACCTTCAAGGGAGATATTTCTAAATAAATATATTCTATTTCTATAAATAAATATATATAAAGTATTCAGACCCCTTCACTTTTTCCAAATTTTGTTACATTACAGCGTTATTATAAAATTGATTAAATTCATTTTTATTCTCATCAATCTACACACAATACCCCATAATAACAAAGCGAAAACAGGTTTTTAGAAATTTTAGCATTTTATTAATAAAAAATGAAATATCACATTTACATAAGTTTTCAGACCCTTTGCTATGACACTCAAAATTGAGCTCAGGTGCATCCTGTTTCCATTGATCATATTTGAGATGTTTCTACAACTTGATTGGAGTCCACCTGTGGTAAATGCAATTGATGGGACATGATTTGGAAAGGCACACACCTGTCTATATACGGTCCCACAGTTGACAGTGCATGTCAGAGCAAAAACCAAGCCATGAAGTCGAAGGAATTGTCTGTAGACCTCCGATACAGGATTGTGTCGAGGTACAGATCTGGGGAAGGGTACAAAACAATTTCTGTAGCATTGAAGGTCCCAAAGAACACAGTGGCCTCCATCATTCTTAAATGGAAATTTGGAACCACCAGGGCTCTTCCTAGTGCTAGCCGCCCGGCCAAACTGCGCAATATCGGGGGAGAAAGGCCTTGGTCAGGGACGTGACCAAGATCCCAATGGCCACTCTGACAGAGCTTCAGAGTTCCTCTGTGGAGATGGGAGAACCTTCCAGAAGGACAACCATTTCTGTAGCACTCCACAAATCAGGCCTTTATGGTAGAGTGGACAGACAGAAGCCACTCCTCAGTAAAAGGCACATGTCAGCCCGCTTGGAGTTTGCCAAAAGGCACCTAAAGGACTCTCAGTCCATGAAAACAAGATTCTCTGGTCCGATGAAACCAAGATTGAACTCTTTGGCCACAATGCCAAATGTAACTTCTGGAGGAAACCAGGCACCGCCAATACCATCCCTACAGTGAAGCATGGTGGTGGCAGCATCATGCTGTGGGGGTGTTTTTCAGCGGCAGGAACTGGGGGACTAGTCAGGATTGAGGGAAAGATGAACGGAGCAAAGTACAGAGAGATCCTTGATGAAAACCTGCACTAGAGTGCTCAGGACTTCAGACTGGGGCGAAAGTTTACTTTCCAACAGGACAAAGACCCTAAGCACACAGCCAAGACAATGCAGGAGTGGCTTCGGGACAAGTCTGTGAATGTCCTTGAGTGGCCCAACCAGAGCCCGAACTTGAACCCGATCGATCATCTCTGGAGAGACCTGAAAATAGCTGTGCAGCAACGCTCCCCATCGAACCTGACATAGTTTGAGAGGATCTACTGAGAAGAATGGGAGAAATACCCCGAATACAGGTGTGCCAAGCTTGTAGCGTCATACCCAAGGAGACTCAAGGCTGTAATCGCTGCCAAAGGTGCCTCAACAAAGTACTGGGTAAAGGGTCTGAATACCTATGTAAATGTGGCGTTTTAGTCTTTTATTTTTAATAAATTTGCAAAGATTTCTAAATCTATTTTTGCTTTGTCATTATGGGATATTGTGTGTAGATTGAGGAGAATAAAATGAATTGAATTCCATTTTATAATAAGGCCGCAACATAACAAAATGTGGAAAAAGTGAAGGGGCCTGAATACTTTCCGAAGGTACTGTTATACATTGTTTTACTAGCAATAAATCAAAGCATACATCACTTTTAGCAGTAATTTGCCCTTTAAAAGTTAGCATGGTTTTCTGAGTCAGTTTTAGCATGAATTGTTTGCTAGGTGACCAGAAAAACGTCCCCTTCTGTATAAATGTAACTGCTATTGCTATTATGCCGCCTTTCGGTAGCGCTTTTTGCTGATATTTGTTTATAGAAGAGAGAAACGTGGGGGTTATTATTATTATTATTATTATGATTATTATAATCCAGTGGAATATAAAAATTCAAATAGCATGTGCTGCAAATCCCTGTATCATTGTTGAGCAGTCTCCATATATATTGTGGTTTTTTATGTTGGAAGTTGTTTAAGTTTGTGTTCTGTATTATGTAGATGCACATTGTTAGCCTGAAGAAAGGACTCTCAGTGGACCAAGCACTGACTGTTTCAGAGGGAATTTCTGTCCTGGGATTCCTTATCAATGTATGTTAAAGAAATGCAGTACAATCATATGAAACACTGGATATCTAGTGCTGTTCTTTTATGTAGATAACAGCTGCTAATCTGCCTTTTTTGTTTACCTCCTACATATTTATAAAAATATTCATTTTTTATTTTATTTTTACTCATACTGGCAACAACACTACAAATGTATAGTATGAATCTGCTGGTTGTTTACTAGCTTGTTTGATTATCACACCCATGACATGCCATAGCTATTTGTGATATCACAGCTAAAGAAATACAGAATAATAAACTACCATCAGATGCCTGTTTTAAAGATTCTTGAATCTTTAAAATATAATTCAGCACAGTGTTACAAAAATGTCACTGGGATTTTTTGTCAATGTTATAAAATTACCACTACATGGAAGCTACATTGTCAGAATGTTTTGTGTTAGTTGGGTATCTGCTACATAATTCGGTGAAGTGCTCCTTAAATGTGATGAAAGGAAAACTGCATTTCGGAGTTCACATCCAGTCATTTTAAACAGGACTTGTTCTTCAACCAATCATTTGAATGGGATATAGTAAAAGATACTGAAATGCCAAAAGACTAAAAGCCAAAAAGCATGTAGGGAGCTAGAAACAAAAGTGAGATGACTGTTTACTCAATAAGGACTACAATGCTACAATTCCTCACCTCTCTTTTCATTGATTTGAGATTTCTTCCCATTTTAATCTTCATGTCTTTCCCTTACAGGTAACAGACGAAGATGAAACACCTGAAAAATGGAAAAATTTGACGCCATACCTTATTAATATAACTGAAAACAGTAGGTTGAATGAAGGCCAGCCAATCTGCATTCAGTCTCAGTTATAGGAAAAAAAACTACTGATTTAGAAGCAAAACAATGACATGAGACCATATCAGCCCTCAGTAATTATGGGTGTGAAGCAGCACACATTGATATATTTTGTGTTAATTGGCAAAAAACGGATCTAATTCTGAATAAATCCAAACATCCTTCTCCTTACTTTTCTCCATGTCTCCATTAGACTCTACAGTTGATATCAAAGATTCAATATCCATTGATGACTTGCTGGGAGATGTGAACCTCACCAAGTTCTATCGTTACGAAGGTTCACTGACCACCCCTCCTTGCAGTGAAGTTGTGGTATGGACAGTTTTTCAAGACCCAATCAAAATCAGCAGAAATATGGTGAGTAGTATAAAATTAAGAATGGGCTTCTGCTGGGGGCCAAGCTTTGGTAGATGGAGGAAAACGGTAACGGTACATTATGGACATTATGGAGGTACATTTGTTCCTGAGGACCACTTCACAGACTCCTTGTAAGGGATTTAAGCTGCATACAATTAATGTTTCACCAGAATAAAAAAGTAACCCTGTAATCTGTAATATCTACACTGTATGATCAAAAGTATCTGGGCGCCCCTTAGTCTAGGGCAGTTTTTCATGGTTTGGGCTAGGCCCCTTAGTTCCAGTGAAGGCAAATCTTAATGCTACAGCATACAATGGCATTATAGATGCTTATGCGCTTCTCCAACTGTTTGGGCGAGGCCCTTTCCTGTTTCAGCATGACAATGCCCCCAGTGTCACAGCAAGGGTCATGGTTTTGTTGAAAACAGTGTGGAAGAACTTGACTGACCTGCACAGAGCCCTGACCTCAACCCCATCCAACACCTTTGGTGTCAGTTGGAAGACCAACTGCAAGCCAGGCCTAATTGCCCAATCAATGAATGCTCTAGCTGCTCTAGCTGAATGGAAACAAATCCCGGTAGCAATGCTCCTACATGTGGTATAAAGCCTTCCCAGAAGAGTGGAGGTTGTTTTAGCAGCAAAGAGTGGGTCAACTCCATATTAATGCATGCCATTTTGGATTTCAGGTAGTGTATGTGCTACTATAGATAACTTCCATAAAAGCAGACAGTAAGGAACCAAGTGTTCTGAAGACCAGACAGGACAGATACCTTCGTTTTATACATTGTTAAAAGACAGATGGCCATCATCAGAAACAAATTATTTTGCATGCACAATAACAGGGAGAAGAAAGTCACCAAAGTGGAAAATACTGATAACAAGTGATAAAATACAAATAGATAAAATCCCTAACCCATAGTAGCAGCTTCCAAACACCCCACAAACGGTTTTGTAATTAAATCAAATTTTCACCAATACTTTTAATGTACTCAAATGACAGAAATGCTTCAGAAATATTCAGTTATGCATAGTGAAATAATTATATATATATATATATATATATATATATATACACATATGTATATATTTGTATATGTGTTTATTGCTTTGCTTGATGTACAAGTGAATTGATTTAAATGGAGATTTGCTTACTAACGTAGTTGCCTTGTTACAGTACTTTATATTAAACTCATTTAATTGTAGAAAAAGAATGGGTTTGGGTTATATTGGATTATATTTTTAAGGTTATAGTTTTTTTCTCAGTTTTGCACCATTCTTTTTGCTCAAAATATAATTTTGAGGTTACAAAGCTAATACCAGCAATCATATCAGAGTACATTTTGTAAAACATAAGCTTTAAACAGGTGATTCTTGTAAAAATAAAAATGGCACAGTTGTTCATAAAAAAGTAAGTGTGAGGCCTGTCCTGTTTCAAATCATGAGCAACCATTGATGAAAAGACACTGGCCTGTCTCTTTATACATCATTCCCCCTCTTGCCCTCTCCCACAGGTGGAGCTATTCATCAGAACTTTGAAGTCTGTTAAAGCCTATCGACCCAATCAAGATCTCAATGGTCGTAAAGTCTATGCGTCTCCAGGAATACTACAATCACCAGGTAAATAGTGCACTTTTACTAAAGAAATGTATGGAATGCATTACTAATAAAAAACCTGATTGACAGTGTAATAATTCCTGTTTCTGTTTCCTCTGTTTCCTTTCTTTCTTAAGGGCATTCTTGGTGTTACAGTGACCACTGTGGTAAGAGAAGCAATAGCAAACAAAAACAGAATGTGGTTCTGTTTCCTTCAGTCAGTGTCCACAAATTGCAGTAATCAATAGTTTCTTCTTTTTTTAAAAACCAGGAAGACCTCATTAAGATCTAAGTCACTTTTACAAAAGGGACCTCGCTTAACTCACAAAGTTACAAACAAAGACAGTCAACAATCAAAATGACTACAATATGCAGCGGTGAGACAATAATGTAAATAATAATTGGCAGGCATTAATAATCGCAGCATGCTTCAATCAGCGTCTCATAAATTACAAGTTCATGATCGGCAATTGGAATTTGCATGCCTAGCTTGAGGCTTTTTGTAGAATATTACATCTGTGTAATGCATAGTGGCTAAAAAGTAATCATTCCAGGTTGTAGCCCTATCGCCCCCTAGTGGTATGGACACTGGGGTCCACAGAATGTTGATAAAGCAAATATGCACAGTTAATTAAAAAATTGGCCAAAAACACACCGCAAATTCAAAGTCAACACCTGAATCAGACTTCTTTCTGCCAACAACGCCACTTGCTCCCTTGCCAGCAATCAGGGCAATAAATGGCAGTAAAATAAAAGGAGCCTCCCCATCCCCCGATCACTTATTATACAGTAGCCCACATCATAAAACTTTTTTTTGAACTTTCTACAGTTATCTGGTCTCATTTATTTTTGCATGAAAAAATCATATACCCTTTCAGCTTTCAGAATAGTACCTCAGATCACCAAATAAATAATTCAGAAAAAAGTTTCATATGTCTGTACGTAATGTACTTACATTACATTCACTTTCGAAATATACAATACTGGCTCCTTTGTTATGTGCATGTGTCTGTAGTCCAAAAGGCCTTGGCTCGTAATCAAGCTTACGCTGTTAGCTAAGTTGGCTGCTATTTTCAACTCTATCTGACAAGAATCCATTTAGAACAGCGCTGGTTTATCTGACCACCCCATGCTCTCTTTAGTACAGTAGTATTTTGTATAGCAGACGTTTGCTTATCTGAACAGCAATAGGTTTACTTTAAGTCAGTCAAGTTGCAGAACAAATTAAATGAGACTGTAGCCTTTCAAAAGACCTCTCATTGGTGTCCATGGGTCCAGCCATTCCCAAGTAATTTAACTGCGTACTGCCAGGGGGGCTCTGCATCATGAAGATCGTGCTGATGGTGAGTGAATGCGCACAGCCGAAGCCAACTAGTTCTCCTAACAACTTGCCATTGTGCTATAAAATGTATTTCTAATTATGGTGGATCAGAGAAAAAGGTTTTATGTTTTAAGAGCTTAAAAAGCGGATCTCAATTAGAGGATCATTATTATGTTTATAATGTGGAGGTTTGCTCAAAGGTGGGTTCCTAGACAAAATTGACAAAAAAAGTGAGCTTAGTGTTCTCCTTATTATTTCTTCTTATTCCACATCAACATTCTGTATGCCACTTGTCCAACAGCTTTTCACCAAGACCTAGCAAGTTTGACTAGTAGTTCAACTGCTTGTACTTTTTGTGCAGAGTGCAGATATTTTTTAGATGTTCACAATGTCACATCAGATAATTTTCCATTGATTAACACGTTCGGAATGTGAACAACACACTTGCAGCTGCAAGCTTCAATCATCACCACCGCTGCCATAGCTACAGACTGTCTCTCTCTCTTTTGCAAAGCTTCTAATGGACAAATTCTCTGGCAATAGGTGGTTGACTTTCGCAGCAGTAACATTAGAAACAGCAAAGTGCATTCAACCCGGACTAATAAACATTTTTCAGTCATAATTCCTGCCAGTTAACACACACATTTCAGCATTGGACGTAGGGCTGCCACTAACAACTATTTTTCTATCGATTAATCTATCGACTATTTTACCGATTAGTCAATTAGTCTAAACAATTAATTTTCCTCCAAAAAAATCTAATTGACCATTTAATTTAAGTTCATTTTATTTTGACAACAACAAACTGTATGTGTCATTGTATAATGCAGCACAAAACAAAATGAAAACAAAGGTTTACACATTAAAGTGCAAAACTGTACGTTTAAACTGGCAACTCCAACATGATAAAAATAAATATAAAAGAGGGCTTATTATTTAAGTCAGTAGTGCAACTGCAAAATAAATCCAGGTTTCTATTAAACCCCTTATCAAAGTAAAAAATTTAGGTCTGCATATTAAACAAAGTGCAACATGTTTAGAGTGTAAGAGACAATGGTGTCCAGCTCAAAGTCCAACTCAAATATTGGAATCAAATGTCTGTTAGACATCTGTTCTTATGTAAGAATGTCAACACATGTTCTGGACATCTAGCTCTTTTCTTGGAAACTTTCCACTACCAACCAACGCTTACATCACATTGTGAAATATCCACATTATATAATACCACTGACCTATTTAAAGACGCTCAATTTCAAAAATAACGTATATAACCAAAATATTTTGAGCAGTAATACTTACATAGCAATGATAAAATTTTATCTTTGTTCAGATAGAGACAGAGACAGTAAATAAATGACCGTTCTATCCAGAAAACGATGTCAGATAGGTGTATCAGCAAACATATGGCTTAGCTATGCTCAGAAGTCCTCAATAATAATAGTATTTTCCAAGAAATTACGAGAAATTGTTGACAACGTTTCGTTAGGTACAGCGTCTTTTACTGCTACCACAGAGTGAATGCTTAAGTGAATGCCATGATAAGAAAATGTTCGGTTACGCTGACCTAAAAAATGCTATTCCAGAAGCAAAATTAGACATATTATACATCGTTAGAAAGCTTATACTCTCACCTACTGAATAAATGATTGTCAATCAAGCCAGACTGTACTAAAAAGAGCGACAATGCCGTAAACAACACGTGTGGTATTACGCACAGCTATTTTTGGAACCGAGTCCGACTCTGCTGCAGTCGCCATGATTTTTAAAAAACTGTAGCGTTGACTGGAGCCGACCAATGACTGGAGCCAAAACCGACCGACGTTACGTAGCAATTACGTAGTTATATAGAAGAAAAACATTTGTTATAATGAATTGAAGCGTTTTAGAAATCAAAACGGTAAATTCATTTTAATAAAAACAAAAAAAAACGATGCGTCGGTTTAAAATATTGATGTCGACGCATTTTCAGCGTCAACGTCATCGATTATGTCGACTAATCGTGGCAGCCCTAATTGGGCGTAATGTTAATTCTTGTAAGATATTGATACTTAAAAGATAATTGATTCTCCTTTCTTATCTGTTCAAAATATGTGATTTTTAGTGAAGAAAATTGGTTTTTGTGGTGTAGATTATGTGTTCAAAACATTATTCAAAATGTGCAATTTGGAGAGGTTTTTGGACCTTGATCTTGGGAAAACCCATGAAAAATTTCACTCCTTTTAGTTATGTACAAAATTTGTTTTTGCAGTGGTGGGAGAAACTGGGGGGTGAATTATTTTGATGCTAGGTCATGTGAATTTTGTGAAATAAACAGTACAGTTGCATTTTTATGTACATTTTGTGTATAGCATGAATAATTCTGCACATATTTCCTAAATTTTGATACATGGACTTAATGGCACACACGTCCCAGTTCAAATGATGGCATAAGCTCTCTGCTGTATGTTGCCACAAAGTTGTAAGGCTTTATTTAAGAGTAGCACACCCTGGTGAAAATTGCCTTTATAAATGCTTCGGGAGAAAGGGTTAAACAGGTGGACTGACAATTTTCTCTCTATCTCTGCTAGAATACAGCCCCGCTGACTGGCATATGCTCCCAGGTGCTGAATGTGAGGGAGACAGACAATCACCCATCAACATTGACACGCAACATGTGACCTATGACGAAAGTCTCAACAACTTCACCTTCACCAATTTTTCAGATTTGCACACTATGAAGTATCTCACCAACACTGGCCACACAGGTAAACAGCCCACTGTTCTTTCACAACTGAGCATGGTTACAGTGCAGCATTAATATCAAGGGTTCATTCCCAAGTATGGCTATGGTATCACTTTATACTTTACTATAGTGACATGCAGACCAGTGAAAAAGAATGTTTTGACACAATTGTATACAATATTAATTTAAAAAATGAATCAAAATCTGCTTAATGGCTGCACTCCCTCTCAGTGAAATGTGTACTGGAGGAGAATATGGTGGAGATAGAAGGGGGTGGTCTGAGCCACACGTACTCCACCATACAGTTCCATTTCCACTGGGGCACAATCGATGACCATTCCAATGGCTCTGAACACACTGTAGACTCAAAGAGATACCCAATGGAGGTGAGAAAGAGAACAAGAATTTGTGCATGAGTGGGTCTGTGCAGCTGGATGATTCGTATTTCAGTCTTGTAACTGTAATGCATTGTAAGGTGCTTTTGTTTCTGTAATGACAAGCTGTTGTGAAAATTATTGAATGTTGTGTTGTATTATGTGTTTTTAATACCTATATATTATATATTTGAGGTGACATAGACAGCTGAATAAGTATTCTGTGTTGGACAGATGCACATTGTGAGCTCCAGAAAAGAATTCTCTGTGGATGATGCAGTGAAAGACTCAGAAGGTCTTGCTGTACTGGCATTTTTTATTGAGGTACATTACACATCCATCCATCCATCCATCCATTATCTATACTCGCTTATCCTGAGAAGGGTCACGGGGGGGGTGCTGGAGCCTATCCCAGCATGCATTGGGATACAGTCTTTGTATACATATCAATGTACATACCAAGCTGCATCATATCATTTTTTTTTAGCATCTTTCTAAAAAGCCACACCCACTGAAAGTTCAATGGCTTACTGCAGCCATGATTCTTTAGCAAGGCAACTTTCTTTGAACAACTTTTAAAAATAACAGTCTCCTGAACATATTAGTGCAAGCTGCATGCCAATATGTCAAACAGCCTTGGAGGAGATGTCATTTAAGTGTTTTACAAAAAATCCAAAATGGTGGACTTCCAATATGCATGATGGACTCCTTGTGGCATATTTTTTCACTGTGAATAGTTGTACTTATGTGCCAAATTGTATGACTCTTCATCATATGGGTCAGGAGTTCAATGCTTCCACATTTTGCACATTCAAGAGTCTGTTACAGTGCTATCATGTGGATGATTGGCACCATATTAACTGGGCTTGCACTTATATTAACCCTCTACAAAACCTACCAAATCTTGTGAGGTTTTGTCAGTCTCTGTTGATATTACAGCCCTTTGTGTCCAAGACTGGCAGAATAAAAAGTTAAAAATAAACCATCTAAAATGGCAGCCAATTAATGATGCAAGTGAAGTGACCCACAGGGATGATAAATGTGTTTCTAATGAGGGTATCAATCAATGTAGATAGTTCAAGTTATCTGGGAAAGAACTGTGATTTTATATGAATTTTAGAGTTTTTTCATATATTCAGCTCTGTAGCGCCACCATGTATTTTGATTTGGCCAAAACTGTAGAGTTGAAACCTTTGTGTGCATATTCCAGGTTACATCCTGTTTTGGCAAACCATTTTTGATTTATAAGCATTTTTGTTAAAAGCCACACCCATTGAATATTCATTGGCTTACTGTGGCCATGTATTTTGGCATGGCAACTTTCTTTTAACAGATAACAAATTAATATTAATAATAAAAAAGAGCAAAAAGAATACAGTTCCAGCAGCCTCACTGCTTAGACCCCTAAAAACATATTAGATCACTTGTCATTACTTGTGCTGTATTATTGTCAGAATATTTTATGGGACTATTTTTCTTGTACATTTGCAAATAATTTAAGGAGACATAAGAAAAAAGGTTAAAATAAAATAAGAATAGAAGGCAGTAAAGTGTTATATGCTGTCCTGGACGGTTCAATTTTAATTCAGTTCAATTATCACCTCAGTTCTCAGAATATATTGAAATTCAACACAAATTAAATGAATTTGTTGAATTGACTTGTATGAAATGGACTTGACCCCAACGCCAGTGTCCTGATTCTTCTACCTTTGAGTTTTATATCAATGAGAGGGTAAAAGGTTCAGAATTAAAATGTACACATCTTAATATTTCATTTTCACCTCCTTTTGTGTTTTTTGTTACTCAATCTGCCCAGGCAACCCATGAGAAAATGAATCAGAAGAGCTGGGAAACTCTGACCTCATACCTCTCCCACATCATAAAGAAAGGTGCGGCAGGTTTATTTGTGGTTTCCCTTCAGGGAATATTAAACACTACAGTTAAATTTACCTTGGTGTTCATGAATAAATCCAATCTGGTGTCATGCGTTTTTAATCTGGCACTAGACCAGGGGTGGACAATTATATACTTTTAGGATTAAACAGAAGTTATTCCACCTACTGGGTGTTACACCTTACATGCTCTGGCTGTTTGTGTTCTTTTTTCCTATGACTTGAATTGAAAAAATAAATATTGAATCATACGAATGTCTAACAATGTATAAGAACATCTAATCCCAGATAATGTATTTGTAAAAACTACATATGCTAACACCCTGTCCTGTTCACACCCTAAAATAAGTCATAAGGGATAATGGCATAATGAATAGGTCTTCTCTTTCATTGACTTTTGTGCATTTCTGTCTTTGTTAGATAGCTCTGTGGAAATGTCAAGCCACATCTCAATTGATGACTTGCTGGGAGATGTGGATCGGTCTAAATACTACCGCTACAACGGATCCCTGACCACCCCTGACTGTAATGAGGCAGTGGTGTGGACTGTGTTTAAACAGCCAATCAAGGTTAACACAGAACTGGTAAGGAAGCATATTCTATTTTGTAGTTGTTACACATACAAAATAAATGACAGCCTGCCGATTAAAACAAGTTTTGACTGAAGGGAAAAATTAGTTTTAATCATATACGCGATAATGATTATATCAAGTTATAGGCAGTCAAGACTTTAAGGGAATTGAAAGCTCAGTTGTATGATAGAAGACCTCAATATGACACAATACATTGGCAGTGTACACTTCTGGCTATCCAGTAAAAGTCAGGAAATGTTTTTATTTATTTTTTTTATTTCATGTGGTGCATTAAGTAATTATTTCTTGAACTATGCTTTTTTGCTATATGTTGTCATTTTGAGGACGGTACAATTTTCACTAGCACGTCTATGGGGATTTACTTTCATTTTTTTTAGCAGTGAGCTAATCACTAGTTAAACAGCAGTTAAGCTAATTGTGCATGGTTCATAGCCCGATTCCTTGGTAGGCTACACCTGTTCGAAAACAGCTATTGACTTGCTGCCGTTCAATATAATTGTCCCAGAATCTGACAAACTGATGAGCACCATTTACTTACAAATGATTTCTTTTGTTCCTCTTTTAAGTCTTCAGCCTACTACCCAATGTTCACACAACTTCTTGTTAATACGTGCAAACAAGTGTGAGGGGATATAACTCATATTGGTAAATGGTAAATGGACTGCATTTATATAGCCCTTTACAATTGATACCTCTCATTCACCAGAGCATTTACGGGTTAGGTGTCTTGCTCAGGGACACTTCGACACGCCCTGGGTGGGGCTTGAACTGGCAACCCTCCAACTACAAGACAACCGCTCTTACCTCCTGAGCTATGTCGCCCCATTGCGACAGTAATCAATACAGCCCTGTGTGTGTTACTTGACAGGGTTATTATTATACATTTTTATTTCAGTTTTCACCACCTGTTTGTGTTTTTTGTAAATGGCCACGTGATACCGTAACACGTGATATTTTTTTACGAGGTTATCATACCATGATAATCACACATTGTGACACCCCTATTACATAGTTACATTTTTTCACTATCTAATCTTATTGTTCTCTTTCGCTCTTATCCTGATGTCTATCTTTTGTTATTCAGAAATGGAAACAGTCATTCAATGTTTTTATGAAAACAAACAAAAGGACCATGTATCAAGGCCCCCCTTTGGCTCCACGCAAATAAAGTTATACGTACAGTTAGTCACATTTCTTTTAATTTTGTTTTAGCA
Source organism: Anguilla anguilla (assembly GCF_013347855.1). Classification (NCBI taxonomy): domain Eukaryota; kingdom Metazoa; phylum Chordata; class Actinopteri; order Anguilliformes; family Anguillidae; genus Anguilla; species Anguilla anguilla. Next base: position 40,737,611 of record NC_049202.1, read on the forward strand.
GACATCTGCCACAAATGTAAACACCACGAAAATGCACCACACCCCACATCAGTGTTTTTTAAATGCTGATGTGAAAAGCAAACACAAGTGGTGACAAAACTGTCACTTTACTTTCCGTAACTTCTAACAACAGGTCTTTCCTCTTCTTGCTGGCAACATTCCAGGCAGCATTCATGAGTGCTAGATTAGGGCAAAGTAATTATGCTCCTGACGGGTGTGTATGCAGGTTTTTGTTTCCACCAGTTACCTTGACTAAATTGGCTGTGTACACAAACAGCCTTTGGCTGTCATTGATGCGCTTATCAAAAGATGTTGCTAAAATGTCAAATGGCGTAAATGTTATGGCTAATTTAGTAATTAAGGCCAGAATTCTCGCATGACAACCAGAAACAAATAATGCCCTAGTTACCTACCTCTGGTCTAGATACACCACGTTTATGTTCATGTCTAGTTTGTTTTATTTTTAATTTAATTTTTAATTTATCTTTTATTTAACCAGGGTAGTCTGACTGAGACTAAGGTCGCTTTTACAGAGGAGTCCTGCTACACAACAACAATAAATACATCAACAAAAAAATACTAACATGAACATGAAGTTGTAGATACAAAAGTAAACATTTATATGAAACAAGTGCAGATTTCAGTTTTGAAAGCCTAGTTTAGTGATTTGAATTTGGTAAAGGGGAAGATGGACTGTAGTTCACCATTTTTTTGCACTCCATGGGGGCATAATCACTAAAAGCCATTTTACCAAACTCCAAAAGTTTGAGGCACAGTCAGAAGCAAATTGCTGCATGAACACAGATTATATTTAGAAGAACAATGGTTAAGAAGTCCTGATATATATGGTGGAAATACTTAGCATTGGATAGAAAATGCAAAGCAATGTGAAAAACTGTATCTAGGGTATGTAAAGTGTGAAAATATAAGTGTGAAAATATAAAATATCACCATAGTCAATTATAGGCAGGAAGTTCGCAACAACCAGTTTCTTACTGTATTATAAAACATAATTTGTTTCTAAAATAAAAACCTAGCATTATTTTAAACTTTTTCTACAAGGTTTTCTACATGAGTTTTAAGACAAAGTGTGTCACCCAACCATATGCCAAGATATTTATATGATGTAATTTGTAGCTCAATCAGATCATTCTGGAAAGAAAAGATTTTTGCTGGTTCTTAATTGCTTCTGACACAAAGTGAGCACAGGCACAAAGAATGGTGTCATCTTCATAAAAGTGGATTTTAGAATTTTTGACTGATTCCAGAAGATTATTAATATAAATGGTGAATAGTATATGGCCCAGAATGGAACCCTGAGGGACTCCATTAGCGACTCCAGCCATCAGTGGCCATCAATACAGACATTTAGGACAGATAGTCCTAAAATCAGCCAGCTGCCTTCATACTCAGGCCTAAGGTAAGCAGTTTATTTATTAAAAGAGAATGATTCACTATATCAAAAGCTTTGGATAAGTTGATGAATAAGGCAGCACAATATTTTGTTTGCTGTCAAGATTCTGGACCATGTCGTTAAAGACTAATGGCCAGCTCAGAACCCAGACTCAAAGGGATTAAGACTGTTGTTGACCTGAAGAAAATACTTTAACTGAGTTTTTGCTAATGATTCCAAATACCTTTGAAAGCATTGATAAATTAGATATGGGGCCGTAATAATTAAGATTCGACTAATCACCGCTTTTCAAGAGAGGTAAGATAAAAGCAGTTTTCAAGACCACAGAGATACTATTTGAGAGGATGGGGAGGTTAAAAATAGGAGTGACAGGCTCAGCAATGAGATCAGCTGTGAGCTTTATAAAATAAGGATCCAGACCCTTGGGACCGGCTGACTTCTTAAAATCAATGCCTTTAAGAGCTTTGAGAACTTCAGGAACAGAGAATCCATCACCAGGTTCAGTAGGTTCAGGCAGTAGTGGCCTGATGACCAGGATAGACTCTATAAAATAACTGCCCAGCAGAAATAAAATGTTGATTAAAAAGATTAAATATGCTCTGTTTATCAGTAACAAGCCGTGAGTCATTACTGATGTGTTGTGGCAGTGAAAATGAAGTGGAGGTGTCAGCTAGAGATTTTAGGCTCTTCCAAAATTTGGATGGGTTGTTCATATGTTCTGAAACATGATTAAGATAAAAAATATGATTTTGATTTCTTATGAGAAAATTGCACTTGTTTTGAAGACAACAGAACTTCAGCTAGCAGGAAGCAGAGTTTGACTCTCTAGCCTTTGCCCATGCAATATTACACTCATGAATAAGGTCTGAGCTCTCTGCTGAAAACCTCAAACCTACCCTTACAAATGTGTCCTGCAGAACCTCAAACATACTCTTAGATATGTCCTTGGCTCCTTCATGAACCATGATCCCTCCCAGCTCTGGGCTGGACCTTGTCTGCATGGTCCAGGAGATCTCCTACCTGGGCACCAGGCAGGCAACACAGCATACAAGAATCCTTGTTGTGTGAACAGACTATGCTATCGACACCTTTAATCACTGAGTCCTCCACTATCACCAACTCCCTTTTCCTGCATCTTACTGTCACCCAACTTTCTTTGAAGAACATACAACTTAGTTCCTGGAACTCTATCAGTTGTGAACTGTGGAGTCCAGCAAGCTGGCCCTTGAGATCAAGGATTGTGCTCTAAAGATGCTCAATGAGCCGGCAACGGTGGCTGATGAACTCACCCTGGAAATCGCTTTCCAGAGGTGCGATCATCCTGCAACCCTCACACAGCTTTCGCCACATTCTAACCCCCAAACTATCGCCTATCTCTCCTTAAGTCTAGATAGATTGTTGTTTCTTCTGGATCGAGTACTGCACCAATAGAACCTTATGGCTGTCCATCTCAGGGAAGCATTTTTCTCATTGCTTTGTCCATATATATGGCTCCTCCCTGAGACTGTAAATATCCTCTGTGAGGCCTTTAAGTTTCTCCATTGGGTACTTCAACCCCATGGTTCCCAGAGCAAACCCCAGTGCTTCATCAATCCTGGGCCCAAATAATTCAAAGGCTCGTTCATGAAGCTAACTGCACCCTGACTGGGCAAGAAGCAAAACTTTTTCTCTGTGGTGCTACTGGGTGGCAAACGTGGATATGGTTGCAGATAAGTGTGAATTAAGCCGCGTTTCCACCGCAGGAACTTTCCCCAGGAACCAGGGTCTAAATTAAGTTCCGGACTTTATTTTACCCCCAAAAAAGTCCCAGCTCAGGGGCTAGTACTTTCGAAAAGTACAGGAACTTTTGGGGTGGGACGCAAGCGCTGAATATTTCTGACTGGCCGAGTACTCGCAGCATTTTATTTCAACCGCCATTTTTTTAAAAATCTGCAGCCGCAAATAACTTGAATTCAGACATTATGTTATGCGGCACAGTAGCCTACTTTTGGTTATTGCCTGCCAACATCTACAGATGAGAAATTAGATTGAGGATTATTTTGTGTGCTCTTCTATCCTTTTCTTGCTTTAGAATTAAGTCTGTTTTATAAAATATTAAGCATTCATGCTGGGACAGCATATCACGTACCAAAACATTCAAATGATTTAATTCAGTTGCTGAATATTTTCGTCCAGATTTTCTTTGTTAGCCCGTTACAATTGACTCAAAACGCTTGACACGGTTATGTGAGGTATGCGGTAGTTCTGCGAAATTTACGTTGGGGATAGGGCTACAGTAAAAGCAAACGGGAAAAAAAATCACCTTTCGCACTTTTTGTCAGGGTAAAATAACAGGTTAATTCTAGTAATCGTCCCTTTTGCTTTTTCAGACGGCCACAATTTTACTCTGTGATTCTTCAATTCCACAAAAAGACCAGGAAGACTAGACATACGGACTCTAATATTTATGGTGCATGGTTCGCATCTGGAGGGCACGCTTCAAGTATTTAGCTAGTCCGCTAGCAGTAACTTTAAAAGATGAAAGCAAACGGTGGCTGTACCACTGCAACATTAATTTAAATTTTCACGCAAGTCCGAGTTTTCATTCTATTTATTCTTGTCATTTTGCGATTATATGGAAATGACGATGACAGTCAAATTAATCAATTCAACAGCCAGTTGTTTACGATGTGTGAATGTTTTCTGCTATGTTGTTACCAGTTATTTGTGGAATGTGAATGCATTCTGTCACCTCGGATGTCAAGACATGAAAGTGAATGTTCGCATAAAAACATAATGAATGTGTTTGAGAGGATATATAAAACAGTTACAATCTGTCTATTGGTTTGTTATATCCTGTTTGTTGCATAATAACGGTCCAAGTCGAACTACCAATGAGAGTTTTGCTTGTAAAATAATATGCACAAATGGCCACGGAAAAATATTTCAATTTCAGGTGATTAAATCGATACAAATGAATAGCCTACTAAAGTAACCATATATAGACATTATTGGTAACCCGTTGTATCAGTGGAATAAACCCCTCCGGGCTGTCCCGTTATTGGAAAATAACGTACTTCAGTGGCAGTATAGAGTTACAGAAGAAATCATAGGACAGATGGACCGACGACGACGTCGCTTTTTCATACGTCAGCGGACTAATTTGCCTAATCGTTGCGGGACTTTAGACCGCAGTGGAAACGCAGACAACAGTGGGCTGAAGGAACCTTTTACTTCCTTGAAAAGTAGTTCCTGGGACTAAAAGTTCCAGGTATTTTGGGTGGAAACACGGCTTTAGACTTGTTTAGGCCCATGTTAAGTGCCAAATCCACCTCTATTCTACAGACCAAAATATAAGCTATAACATACTCTATAATAGTTACAGCCATGGTTGGAATGTACCTGTGAGTCATGTTGTCGTTTGTCCCTAGAGCTGCTTTGCCTTGTGGAAGGCATGTAACACGTTCTTGATTCAATTCATGGCAAAGACTACTCAGATGTCACCTTCATGCCACCCTCGATGTCTTGGGCTCTGCTATTGTTGTCAGAGGTGCTGTCATTTTGAGACTCCTGAGTGGCACAGGAACCTGGGGCATGAACCATGGTGTCTGAATCACATGTTGTAAAAGGGGGTGTTGGTTAGGTTTGTGAAACCTTTCCAACTGGCCAGAATCATTATTTTAGTCTGACAGTCTTGTTTTGACATATTCTATATCGACCTTACATTTCCTCCAAAAGAAACCCATCTATTTTTTAAAACTCTCCTGTTATATTGTTCAGAATGTATCAGTTTCAGACTGTAATGTCATTAAAATTCCTATACAGTTTCTCACCTTGAAACTTGATGATATCCTCTTTCTTTTTCCTGATAGTGTGCATACCACAAATGATGAAAGTTGATAGCATGTCAGTGATGGCTAAACAAAGGTTTCATCTTCCAATATAACATTTCATTTTAGATGGGTATTTAAAAACTTGTGGATTATACTTTGTCAGAGCACAGTGATAGGATTGTCAAGAATGTGACCTCCTCAAACAGACTAAGATAAGAGAAACAGGTTCAGCCAGAATTACTTGCATTTATCATCTACAGTAACTTGCTCTTATCAGGTACCTTTTGTACATAGGATACATTTTGTACAAGTTATGCATAACTTAAGTAAAACAAATGGAGCAATGTAACAGTGTAATCAAGGTAAACGAATGATGAAAGAAGGTAAACGTATTGAACATATTATCATTCAGTTTTGTTCCAACCAATATCACGCCCCCATATTTTTAACAAACTGCAAATTTTTCTTAATTATGTGCTTTTCATGTTTAGAGGGATTATTTACCCTCTTAAACTGTGTTATATCAGAAATAGCTTTGCATGCCACAAAGAATGAAATTCCCATGTTGATAATGTGCTACACTGTGCTTAGTGTGCTATATTGAAAACAATTATATAAAATGTTTTGAAATGTTTTTATCAAATAAAAAACAGAGGTAAATCAATAGCCTCCTAATTAGGTTGTGGAACACGTGTTTCTTTCTTATTTTTTTCCCTTATTCTTATTAACACAGTGCAGGTTTGACTCATTATAATTTGCATTGTCTTTGAATTCATTATGATCCAGATGGGTAGTTTTAGTGACCAGGTTTCCACACTTTCACTGATTAGGAGCCTACTGATTCACCTCAGTCTTTCATTTGAAGTTTTGCCTCTTTTATGCTATTGTTTGCAATATACCACAATAGGCACAATATTAACATGGGAATTTTATTCTTTATGGAATGCATACCTGTATTTATTTCTGACATAAGGTGGATTAAGAGGGTAAAGAAACCCTTTAAATATGAAAAGCACCTTATTAAGAAAATGTTACAGCTTGCTAAAATTCTGGGATTGCGACTGTGGGTGGAACACAAGCCAGCATACACAGGGGGGCCCCAGGGCTGATATGGTGAACCCCTGTTTTAGATCATCTCAACAAAAACACATTTTCAATGTACAGAAATGCATGTCTATGACTTTGCGTGTCTGTGACTTCCTGATCAGACGTAGGTTTCTATGAGGTTCCCCGAGTCGGTGCTGGTTCAAAGGGGATCCCCCCAGTTTAAGAGCGGTTCAGACAGCTGTAGCTGATTGTTTGCTCGTAGGTAACTAACTAACACACACGGGTGATGAGTGGAAAGGGCTTACAGCTAGCTGGTTAACTGTGAGAGCACGTATTATCATATTATTCCAACATATTTGTTGGTACAGAAAAAAAGTGAAAGAACTGAAAAAATAGAACAAGAAAAAAAAATTCTATTTAACTAGGTACAGGGTGTTATCAATATTTTGCCTATTTTAAAATATGGTTGCAAATATGCTTGAATGGCTGTCTACTGCACACACCCAGTCCATAATAGGTGCTCTCAGTCTAGTGAACTTTTAGCTAAAACTATAGTTGTGACTGGCTAGCTAGCTATTGCTCAATTTATACATAGCCCCCCAACGCCCACCCCCATTTCAAGACACTATAATGTTTGGAACAAATAGCTTTACAGATGTTTCTGATAAGTCCGGTGTGTTCAATTTCTTCCTTAGTGCAGGTATAAGAGAGCTTTCTGTATCTTGATTCTAGGCCTTTGATTGTTTCTGGAGTCTGTAACTGCTGTTTGTCGATATGAGGACCAGAGTTGTGCCAGTGAAAGTCAAAGAAGCCATTATGAGGCTGAGAAATATGTCCAAAAAACCAGGTTACCTTAGGCTTACCAAAGTCAACAGTTTGGAACATCATGAAGAAAGAGAGCACTGGTGAGCTCAGTAATCGCAAAAAGAGCTTGATAGGCTAAGGAAGAACTCTACAGTTTAAGACTGAAAAATTCCCACCATAATAAAGAAAACTCTCAATCACCTCTCTTCTTCATTCTGCTGCCTCTATCAGCAGTTAGATCATAAGTGAAGACACTTGAGCCATTACATGTAGGAGCCATACATGCCCAAGCGGTAACACCTCCTTTGGATCTTAGTTCCTTTTGGCCTCCACACTCTGCTCTTGCCATCACTCTGACACCAGTGAATCTTGTTCTCATCTGTCCACAAGACAAAAAAAATTCAGAATTTCGAATACTTTACACTTGCTCTGCACATTATTGTGGCAACACCTGTCAGGGAGCACAGAACTTTTTTGTTGTTATTGCTAATTGTGTTAAAAATCAGAAGGAGCAATGCAAATCTAATGACATTTTTGTGTGGATAAAGGATGTCACAGGATGCCACTGTTCTTTCCCAGATGAAACTGTTCCCTTCTATCATGGGATACTCTGACATCTACCGCCCAGAGCAGAAGCTTCACAATCGCACGGTTCGCACCAGCTCTGCCCCGACTGGTCCTAGGCCCCATCCACTGCCACTGCTCCTGCCTTTGCTGTATGTGGGCTGTACATGGATGGGGGACAAGTAAGGAGGGATATGGAGAGATAAAGGGAGGTTACATAATGAATGGTTAAATTTGGGACAAAAAGCTGTGGGTAAACTTGAAGGTTTTGGTAACTACTGCAAATAAATAATGGTGAGGTCTAGGAGTCATAAAGCACAGAGCTAATGGAAGTGGTCAGAGAAAGAGAGAAACCAATTGAGATACATAACAAAGTGCAATGGGATGTAGAACCAAGAAATATAATTAAAGAGATGCAGGAAAAGGGCAGGGAAAAGATTCTAAAATAATTATATACACACACATTTCATTTTATAGAATCAAAGAGTTCTGTTTAAATTCAGGTTGTATTAAATGAGTGGATGACCAAAGCATTCTTTTTCTTGATCCAAGGGTGGCATCCTTATGAGGAGGCACCAACTGTGGGGGAAGGGGGGCAAATGAAGGTAAAATGTAGAAATTGAATGCTGTGTTCATGATAGTCGGCCAGATCTCTCCCTCACAGTCTGCAGTCACTGCCTACCCATGAAATAACACGTCACATGATTCATCACAACTTTGCTTGGAAATAAATTCATGTCACTTCAGAATAACAACATTACTCATAATTACTCGTATTGCTTTAGTCATGCTTTACTAATGTACAGCTTCATATCTGCAGAAAGAGGAGGAATGTTAGATGTTCACTGGAAATGTAATTTATGTCATGTAAGATTATGTTTTCAGCCCTCCTTTAACTACTCTGTGTTAAATATATAACCTGAAACAAGTAATTCATAGTCAAATACATCAGAATATATCTCATACATAATAAAAAATATATCATGTAATATACTGTATGTCCTTGTGCGCGTATTTCTGGCATATTCAACAATAAATATCAACAATATTTTATCATTTGTATAAAGTATATTTCTTTTAAAAGGAGCAAGGCATTCTGGAAAAACAGGTAAATGGTAATAGTAAGAAGAATATTGTCTGATAATAATATGATACTAAGCTTGATGCAGAATGTGCAGATATCACAGGTGTATAGACAACAGGTGGGCTACTTGCTTTCAACATCATATGGAGCAATGGTTTGGACCAGTCTGATGATCTTTAGCCCACATGTATTTTATCATTCACACCTGTACTAAAAACACAATTTTGAAAATGTACAGAATCCTGTGCATATGGGTTGGCCTGGGCTTATCATGCAAAATTGATTCCTATGGTCATTCAAGTGTTGACTGTCTGCCTATAGCCACTGCTATGAGCAGTCCTCCAATCCAATGACTGTGACTGGTGAGTTTAAAATCTTAAGCATCGTTTTTATACGTTCATCTGGTTACCATTAAAATCCATAACCAAAGTATGTCAATACAAATTAAAACTTCTTCAAGCCAAAGGACGTGAGAAGTCCTTCATCCCAGAATGAATAAATAGGCCTATATTTAAAATGTACAGACACAAAACGGCAAATGTGTTTTATGTGGCTATATCCCAGAGATGAAGTATATGTCTTTCACAGCAGTGTCCCAGTGTGATTAAATGTTTTTTTTTTCTTACTGTATAATGTTAGTGGGAAAAGTAGTAGGCAGAAACCTGGCTGATAGTTATGATTCTAGAGCAGTTGACAGGTCACTTTTGGCAAGTGTTGATACCTGTTACCTGTTAAGTCAGGAATTGGGTAATAGATTTGTCTGTCAATCTGCATAGGACACCTGCAGTAATGCTAGAGGGCAATTTGTCCCAATAGGGTTTTTAAAAATGTGAATAGTATTCACAGCATAGGCCTACTACTGAGCACACCGCAATGAGGACATACAGGTGCAATGTAAACACACAGTACATTATACAAAAAAAGCGCAGTCTGCTTACATATAAACACAGTCCAAGTGTTTATATGTATGCTGAACTTTGGCTGGGTACACTTATATCTTCAGAAGTCAAGGTCAATGACAGTCCTCTTCAACCCATTTCATACCATTTCTTTCTGGTATTTTTCCACTTCCATAGTTGGTTGACTTCATTGAGGAAGAGAGCTACTGCATTTCTTCTGTGAAATTCCAGATGCTGGTTGACTATATGATGACACTACATATTGTTTACCTGATACAAGTCACATGTTGGGGCCCAACCCTGTATTATCTAACTTCACATGGAGTGGAACCCCCATGATGCAACACAGCAAGAAAGTGGGTGAAGTACACTTTATGTAATAATCTGATTGTGTGCTTCGTAAAGGGAAAAGATCACAGTAAAGAAGAGAAGGGGAAAAAAGTGCATCTGTCATGATGGCCTTAAGTTATCTCAATCTAGCACTTGCTCTGTCACTCTGAAGGAGTCCTGTGACTTCATTCCTCACCTCAATCTATGTTCAGAAATCAGCATTTCATGACAGCCTGAATGCTTGAACTAATGCACTTGTTGTACGTCGCTCTGGATAAGAGCGTCTGCTAAATGCCTGTAATGTAATGTAATGTGATGCATGAGAGCTGATAAGAGCTGCAGAGATCTCTGAGGCAGACTCATGATCACAGATCACATGTAGAGTGCTATGCATCATAATTAATATGAGCCACATGCTTCAAGCAGGTTCTTCTAGATGTATATTGTAATACTTCACTGTGGGTGAGCATTAGTTGGTATGCAGACGTTAGCTGTACCAGTACACTATTAAATCATTCTGCAAATAAACTGTTAAATGTCTGGCAGCAGAGTTGCAAATAGACTGCCATGAAATAAAATAATATTTGTGCCCTAAATTGCCCTAAACAGTTCTATGTTCTTTTTCATTTTTGAATGATGCTGACTTTCTGCCCTATCAAGTGACATTCTCCTTAGATTTTGTCTCTGTTTTATCTGTCAAATAAGGAGAACCATAATAAATCAACTGTGACAGCAGAATTTTTTTTTAACCACCTAATAAAAGGTGGAGGATAGGTAGTACCTTTTATGGTACTTTTGTGTGCTGAACCAGGCACATGTATTAAGTGGAGTGGAATTAATTGCATTATTACAGGCTATTACAATCAATTTTGTGAATAATATTAATATTAACTTACGATTGCCACAGCTCCAGTTCCGGAACACTGAATGCCCTGTTTTTGTTTTCTCCCGTCTCCTTTACATTCCCTGTGATTCATGTCTCATGCCTGCTGCTCATTTGTTGTAATTAGATCATTGATTTCTCACATTCCGCATGTCTGCTCATTTACAGTGATTATCAGCATGTGTCAATATTTGTGTATTTAAATTCCTGGCTTTGTTCAGTTCATTGCTTGGTCTTTGTGCTTTCCTGCAAGTTCTGCTAGCTGCTAGTCCCCATGCATAGTTTTATTGGCATTGTACTTCCTGTGTCCTCGTTGCTGTCCTTGTAATAGTTTTTACTGCTGAAAGACTTCAGTAAAGACTTATTATTTAAGACTTATTATTTCACTTACCTCTGAATCCCTTTGTGATCTCTGCGCCTGGGTCTTAATCCTGTCTGTGAGCCTGTGGTAACAAGAACTGATACATTGTTACAACAAACACAGCCTAGCTCAAATGCACAGCTTAAATCTAAGACCTTTTAGATTCTCAACCCAGAATGTCATTTAAAAGGAAAGGAATTATCTATGATTACTTGATACAGCCATCTATCCAATCACAAGGAACAACGGTCACAAATCTGAAAACAATGCCATAAATTATACCCTTTTACTTTTTAATTGATACTTTTAATCAACAAGGACAAACACAACCCTTTAACCAAAATGGAGTAGACACACATGCACACGCACGCTCACACTCAAAAACATGACCATAACCTAAACAGTGACAAAAAAGGAAGGGGAAAAGAGGAAGGCAAACCTGTTAAATTCATAGCACCATGACACTGTACAATTACACAGGTAAACCTTGCTGATCAGATAAGAAACAAAGCTCATGGTCACAGACCAGCTGTTCAAAGTGGTGGGTCCTGCCTTTGCAGCCTTGTTGTCAGCCCCTCAAAAACCAAAGATTTTACCCTTTTACATCCATAAGCCATTCAGCATGTTATTAAATGTTAACTTATAATTTAGCTTCACAATGAGTGACCATTAGGTCTCTGAAGGGACTCATTCTATCCATTTGGACAAAATAGTGTGAATGCTGATGAAACCCTTGGAATTGACCACTGACAGTGCTGACACAACTAAGAAAGGAAATAACAATAACACAAAATAACATTTAAGTTCTTAGCTTTTACTACAATGAGATTTCTGTATATGTTGTCAAAATTATTTTGTTAGCCTACATGTGAAGTTCAAATATATTATAGCTTATGCAAATACAAGGTAACCTGTAGATTGCCATGTCATCTTTTTAGCACCTTTCATTGGATAAATGTGAGTAAATGGTGATCAAACCTGAGATTCAACCCGCCATATGTACTGATTTTCACACATAACAGCAAGGAAATATGAATTGAGCTGCAAATACAATCACAGAGTAGCCTATTGATCTGAGGGCAGTTTGATTATTTTTATAGCCTACTACGAGATACCTTAAACATGGTTTTTTAGGGGAAAAAACGGTAAGCTAGAGTCTATTGGCCAAATTGTGAACAGAAAAAGTGAACAGAACTGAAACAAGCTTTAAATATCAAGTCCAGACAATGGAATGGTCACCCCAAGTGTTCATGGTTTGGAAGTCCTGCTATTTGGGATAGGTATGGGGTATAAAATCTTACAAATGTAACGCTTGATAAATGTAGCACGGTCAATAACTTACTTAACAGTGCGGCTACAGTAGCAATTTCAGGTCTGTACGTGTGCAATTTGTAACAGAGAAACAGCAATGCGGTAACCTTTGCGGAGAATATTTCCAAAAATTGGTTTTTGAGTAACAGTAAAATAGGTTCTGGAAGTAATTTTCGGCTATACAAATTAATTTTATTTATAATAAATAAAATCATGCTGCATTTAAAAAGTTATGTCCTTGAAAAGTAAGTATGGTTTTTTTTTTTTTCCAAGTGTATTCCAGTCGGATTGGATGCTAAGTGACCAAAAAATAAATCCCTATCTGTATAAATGTAACAGACTCTGAGTTGCTATAACAAACAATGTGCTATTCTGCAATTATATGTTTACAGAATAACATCTAAAGAGAAAGCAAGAGGGTTGGTACCCAGGGAGGTCATGGAGAGGGCTTCAGATTTGGAGATTACGGACACTAGATGGTGTTGAAAGCCATCTATATAACATAACATAAGACGAGAACAGGCCATTCAGGCCAAAACTGCTCATTTATTCCTGTCAGGGTACGTGGGGGTTAGGACCCAAACGCAGAGGGGGGAAAAAAAACTCAAAACTCCAAATGGTAGGAATAGGAAACAAGGACTTTACTTAGAAAACAGGAACAAAAGCAGGGAACAAAAAGCCTCACAGGGCAACTCTCAAAAACAAAGGAAAACTTCAAAAACACAGGAAACAAGAAAATCCAAAAGTCCAAAAGCACGTGGAAAACAGAACATGGGCAGGAACACACGGGGCAGGAACACACGGGGCAGGAACACACGGGGCAGGAACACACGGGGCAGGAACACACGGGGCAGGAACACACGGGGCAGGAACACACGGGGCAGGAACATGATCAGAGGCACACACTAACAAACAACCAAGGATCCAGCACCTGAGTCCGGGAGAAGGGAACTTAAATAGACACTGACGAGACACAGCAGGGCACAATGCACAATCAGGCCACAGAGAGGGAAGGGAAAACGAGACAACCAGAAACCAATAATTGAACAATTGAAAACAATAATACAATTAAACGGGGAGCAGGACAAAAAACAGAAGTGCCGCCATCTGGCGACCCAACAAGGGAAACACAGACAGGAACACAGAACCATGACAATTCCACCACTAAACTGTACTTAATGCTTAGTCTACCTAAAATCTAAATAGTATCTAACACTGTACATGTAGTGTCCAATTGGTGAGACCTTAGGCATTTTAAATTGTGTTTAATATTTACTTAAAAAAAATAATTTACACATCATTACAGGAATTTAGCAGATGCCCTTCTCCATAGCAACTTACACAACTTTCACATTGCATCCATTTACACAGCTGGATATATACTGAAGCAATGCAGGTTAAGTACCTTGTTCAAGGGTCAGTGTCTTACCCGTGAATTGAACCTAACGATCTTTAGGTAACAAGACCTGTTCCTTAACCATCATACTACACTGCCGCCTTCAATGCGTTTGACTTTATAAGGTAGTTCAGTGTTTCGTGTTAAATGTATTCAACTAATTTTCTTTTTGCATTGACATAGCCTCATCTTCTGGATGCTCCAAGTGATTAATGGGAAACAAATGGCCACCTGCCACAGGCATTTATAGGAAACACACACCAGGTTGGTCTTTGTGGTTAGCAATTTACTTTGCAAAAGCTAACCTGGGTGTCAAGAAACAAACAAAAGCAGCTTTCCTCGCTGATTTGGACTTTACTACTACTAATTTTTACGGTAAATTGCGAAGTTGCTTGTGCATCAATGTTTATAGTCTTTTTTTTCATTAATTAATCCCCATGCTTCATTATCTGAGGATGTGTCTAGACTGACGTTTCCTTGATTGACATGTTGTGCAGAAAAGGAAAAAAAAACCTGTGTACGCACATTATGCGGTGTTGTCATTCATTGTTATAATTATTCTGTACCTCTGTTACAATCATACCGACTAGATCGTAGGTGTGTAACATCGGACTTCTGCATGCTTCGGTTTAATTGTATCCGACTCGATTAATTTCTGAATGTACTTGAAACGACTCAATATTTTCTGAGTAGGTAACTGAGAACATGAAACTGAAAACAGTTCCATGTATGATGATTCTCTCCCACGTCATCTCATTTAAATGTAAAGTATTTTACAAAGACACACCCCAACCAATGCCCATGTCAGAAAGGAATATAGGCTGCATCCTTTGTGGGAAAAGGTAATACGCTCCGAGACACAGAGTGCAACAAGGTAAGGATTTGATGTGAGAGTTCAGGTTATTGTGTTGGTGATAATTTTAAAAAAGACTACAACGGTGTTTTATATACATACATTACTGAATACGCTGTTGCATAACACATGCGTTGGAATCAATTATGTTCTTTGGGATTTAAAGGTTTGTACGAACTGATGTAGGATACATCTGTACACCTGTAAGAAAAGGCAACTGAGGAAAGTGAGAGGTTAGACACTGTGACTAAGAAGGGATCATCAAGTATGCTGCTGATAAGAGTCTTGAGTGAACTTTTCTGAGAAAAAAAAATGAATTGGTTATTATAAATTACAAAGAAACATTTTTTTACGAAAAGCGTTTAAGCAGTAATTGAATTCAGCACAACAGTTCGTTCACACATCTTTATACCTTTAACAACACAACGATGCATGTAAGGATGGGATGCACGTTTTATTTAAATTTTTTTAATAGGCATATTTGTAATTTGTATAACCTAGGCTATCGAGTCATTTCATTTCTTGTGGCCTATTAGAAAATAATAGTACGGTATCTTTTTAGTACCAGTTTATTTGAGATGTAGGCCTACTTTCTTGAAAATTAGTGCGTCCACTTACGCCCCTATTACATGCATTTTGCGATTCACCTGCACATTGTCAGCAAAAATAGGCTACCTGTGGTTCCATATCTCTGGGAGCAATTGATAAGCGTTATTTGGGACCATAATTGACTAATGGATATAAGGACACGGTTATTGCAGTATTGTATTTTTATACAATCATTTAAGGATACAGTCTAGTATAGTTCTTCTTGGAACCAGGACTGTAAACTTGTTCTATCGCATAACAACGAATGGGATACATTATTCCAATGATCCGGATCTTCCCTTTTGTATTCTTTCACTGCAGCACAACAATGCAGCCTACTGGAATGTTTTATCGGATATTAGTGAACTACTGAATGTGTAGCAATGCGCTCTGATGAACAGACGCTAAACAGGCCTACAGAATAACTCCAGTTAAAGTTTTCGTAATTCAGCGGAATAACAGACCTACATAATTATTTGTTTTAAAGTATATGTATCGCTTTCAGATGAAGGCCCTCCTCGCAACGTTGACCATTTTCGCGGCTGCCTTGATGCCCTTTGCACACAGCGCTAATACAGAAATTCGTAAGTGTTTCAATTTTCATTTCATGAAATTGTAGCAATTTAGCGCAAACATCACTGCGCAACAAATTCCCCTATAGTTGCTAACCATTCGATAAATATTATACGGTACGAATCTACCTGGTTAAACCTTATGAAGTGTCTGCCTTGGTTTTGCTGTGTGCCAAATGAATAGTGTATAGAATGTGTATGCTTAATCTTTATTAAAATCACAACGTAATTTCATCAAGGTGAAATTGTTTTCATAAGAATCAAAACTTTCGTTATCTTTGAAGTTTTTTTATTTTAGATTTATTTTTTCATATCTGCAACGTAATAATGCAGTTAAATTGAGGAAAGTCGATTAATGGTGTGCCTTTCTTTCAGCTTGGTGCTATCATTTAAGTTCCTGCAGTAAGTTATTCTTTGCTCTTATATTTATTTTTGAAGTATAAACTCAGTCTGCTATTTTCCATATTGCTGTATAACTTTACATTTGCAGCATGAATGGCTTAACGCTAGCATGATCTGTGTTAGAGCTGACCAGGTCAATAAAAACCTTGTTTTGTCTGTTCATACAGTACATGCTTATTTACATGAAAGTGCAACTTCTTAAATAGTATTTGGACTTATTGTATGCAATAGTTTTTCTGTGTTTTTTCTTATTTGTATTCATACATAGAGATGATTTGAGCGGTACAATCAAAATGAATGCTTACTTTCAGCTGTTCGTTTGATTCTTATGCTTGGACGAATCCTGTTTGTATTAATAGAAGAACAGGAGTGATCTGATGGAACTTTCTTTCAGATGAAAGTGTTTGGGTCTCAAAGCCATATGGCTCATGCAACAGAACCCGACAGTCACCTATAAACATTGAGACGGCAAAGGTGAAGGAGAATGCCAATTTGACTGCTTTCACCTTCAATGGCTTCAGCAATAACAACACTATGACGGAGATTACAAACACTGGAGATACAGGTGAGAGGTTCCCTTACAACTTCATGCCAGCTTTAGAGGCACTGCTGCATTGATATGTTCTAAACCTCTTCTTGCGGTCCTACAGTGAAGGTGAATCTGGGTAAAGACCTTGTGTCAGTTTCTGGCGGGGGGCTATCCACCAGCTATACGGCTCTGCAGTTCCATTTGCACTGGGGCAATGGTACCAGCAACCCAGGGTCTGAGCACACTGTCAATAATAAGAGGTACCCCATGGAGGTAAGTATGTTCTGAGCGGGGAGGGTTTGAAATGAATGGCCCTTCCTAAGTGACAAATCTTGCCATTTTCATTCAGTTGTCTTCAAGATCTGTGCTGATTTTCAGGTAAAATATTACATTCGGCAGGGATTCTGTTTATGAAATATTTAGGAAAAGGTTCAATCCCATTACCAATGTAAAAATATTATTAATTAAGAGGTGATAACACCATGATGCTTGTCAAACATGTCTACTGCCAAGATTAATTTTCTCCATATGTAACTAAATATATGAAAATACTTTTATTTTATGATGAATGTAAAATTATTTAATTTGCTGTATTTGTGCATGGTTTAGTGTCAGAATATTTATGGTAAAAACTGAAATGTATTAAAGGCTTGCTATGCAGAATCTTTAAAGACATGCTGTGGTCCTGTGTTTACAATCAAAGAAGTCTCCATCTTCAATTCTGCCCACTCACCCTGCATATCTGACATCAGTCATCTAGCTGCCTAATGTAGCTAGCTGGATAGCTATAGGTAACATTACTTACAGTACAGAAAACAAGCCAACTCTGCATCGCTTTTCATCCCTTTGGCAAACTTCACCTGACGCCACTGTGGAAAAGCAATTCCAAGGTGAACTTTAGTTCTTGAACAAGCCCTTTTTGCTGCACTCAATCTGTGCTTATTCTTCTCCGCCATTGCAGCTAGCTAGCAACATACACTCTGCTGAAATCTGATCCCAAACCACAGCCACACCACCCCCTCCCCACACAGAAAAGAGCACCACACCCAGAAACATCCAGACCACATTTTAGAATAACAAATACAGATAAAGGTGCACGAATATGGTGAAAGAGCGTAAACACAGAGATTGCCACGGCATCATAGATATGCAAAAATCCTGCATAGTATGCCTTTAAATATACTTATGACGTCCTCTCATTGGGCGCAGCTTTTCAATGTGTGCTTACATGTAATCAGTCAGTACATTCTTGATCATCAAGTCTTTCCAGATAATACTGTAAAGCAAGTCACATTGTCATTCCTCTGGTAGTTCAGAAGTTACTCAGATCACCTTCGTGTGAAGGTCAGGTTTTGTGTCAGGTGTCAAACATTGACTTTCCGGGCCTACACCCATTCTCAAGCATTGATGGTCCTGATGCCTTTTATACACAGGCATAAGTAGTGACTTCATTAGATTAACACCATCTAAGACAGAGGTTAAGCCTGAGAGAGGAGCAGAACACTGATTGATTTGTCCTTTGATTTAAAATAGTGTGTGGCTCTGCCACTCAGTGTGATCTGTTTATTTAATTCAGTTGGGGAATGATAACAGTTCTTTGTACTGACACAGCTTTAAATGCTTTTTTCAACAAATCTATGTTCTCTGTCTTGCAGCTTCACATAGTGACTATTAAATCTGAATTCAACGGCAGCACCTCCCTGGCAACGAAAGACCCTGAAGGAGCCGCAGCTCTAGGATTCTTTATTGAGGTCAGAAGTTTTTGGCAAATATAATAATAAATATATTTCACAGCTATATAATATTTAATATATATATACATAATTACAGATGGGTGACAAATTGCGGGAAAAATCTGAAAAAATGAGTGGAGAAACATAAGGAATGCAAATGCTTCCATACAGGTGTACTGCATAATACAATTAAACAATTAACATCTGGTCATGCTCTGTGGCGTGTATAAAAATACTGAGCAGGCCCAGTTGACCTCGATTTTAGAGCAAGATGAGAAGAGGAAAATATCGAAATGACTTTGTAAGAGCGCTCATTATTGGGGCATGGGTGGCAGGAGCTTCAGTAACAAAGACTGCTCATCTGGCTAGTGTTTCAATAGGAACAGTGACTAAAGTGACATCTGCATTTAGGTCTATAGGAAAGACATCAGTAAATATGGTCGGGAATTGTGGTCTAAAGCCACACATTCGATGACCATGATGCTCATACGTTAGATATGCAACAAAAAAAAAAAAGCAACTCTTCCTTAGGTGACTGAGAATTCCATTGCAGGACATGATCGGACTGTGATTACAGATTATGCTGTGGGGGGCATTTTCCTGGAATCATTTTGGTCAACTTATCCCCTTAGAGGGAACAGTCACTGCAAATCAATACACAGTTATTCTGAGTGATCGCCGTTATCATGTGATGAAACATTTCTATGCTGATGGGAGTGGTCTCTTCCACTGAATGGTTTGATGAGTATGACAATGATGTGAATGTTTTTTCCATTTAAGTGCAGAGAGTATGCTTTACAACGGTGTAGGTGTTACAGCAGTGCACCTTGAAGTAAAAAAAATATATATATTTTGACGCCCCCTAATCAGGGGTTTAAGAAATCAAGGAGTAAAAAAATGATATGAATTGTATGCAATGGCCTTCACAGTCACCAGATTTCAATTCAATTGACCACCTGTGGGAGATTTTGACCGACATGTTAAGACAGCGCTATCCATCATCAAAAGACCGAAAGAGAGTATCTTTTGGAAGAATGGTGTTTCATCCCAGTAGAGGTCCAGAGACTTGTAGAATCTATGCCAAGGTACACTGAAGCTGTTCTGGCGGCTCATGGTGGCTCAACACCTTATTAAGACACTTAATGTTGGTTTTTCCTTGAATTAGACACGTATCTGTATATAATTCAATCAAGATGTAACGCTCCCCCCACTTTCCACCTGCAGCTCCAATACCAGCTCCTCCGTCATCTCCCAATACAGTCCCACTGTGTCATCACAAAACATTAATTTTACTAATTCACAAAGATTAGGTAGGAATGCAGTAAGGAAAAATAATAAGCAGGGAAGAAATAGATACAGTTTAGAAATGCATGTCTGTGTGAATAGCCATACTATATTCCATTTCTGATGTGAACTACTATAGAGAATAGCCCGCAGCTGTATATATTTAAAAATAGAGAAGAGTATAAATGTAACAGTTTTTAGATTTTGCTCATTGTCAGTACTCATTACACATTCGGTTACGTTTATAACTTAATCAAGTTGGCTACAATTTAAACTGAAGTACAAGCAGTTCGATGTTACATTCATACAACCTAGTCAGCGTAGGGGGTGCAATAATTGTAACAGTAAATGAAAACACAATATTAATTTTTTTCTGCACGTACTAATGTTAATTAACAAAACACATTTCCAATGGTAATGTGAGACCAGCCACATCCTCAGATTATGAAGCATCGGGCTTTATTTATGAAAAAAGACAATGCGCAAACATTGACGCACAAGCTGCTTCGTAACTTATCATGACACGAGTTGTGGGAACATTCCATGAGGAAAGCTGCTTTTGTTGTTTCGTACCACTCATGTAAGCTTTTACAAAAGGAACAGCCTACTATACAGACCAATCTAGTGTGCGTATTATAAATGCCTTTGACCAGGTGGTTGTTTGTCTTCCATTAGTCACTTGGACCATCCAGATGATGGTGCTGTGTCAACGACGCAGCAAGCAAATTAGCTGATCACATTTAATTTAAACACTAAACTGACTTAAAAAGTCAAAAACTTTGAGTACAATTTATTTCCTTAACAAATATTAAACTCCATTTAACGTTCCTAAGGTTTCTCCAGAAGTACATTACAGTACATGTGGATGGCTTTCCACACCAACTAGTGTCCCAAATCTCCAAATTTGAAGACCTCTCCATGACCTTCCTGGGTACCAACTCTCTTGTTTTCTGTAAACATGTAACAGAAAAAAATCACGTTAGCAACTCAGAGGCGGCATAATTGTACCAGCTGTTATATTTATACAGATGGGGACATCATGTTGTTTGCTCACCTAGCAAACAATTCCCGTCAAAATTGACTCAGAAAACCATACTAAACTTTCAAGGACAGATGACTGCTTAAAATTATGTATGGTTTGATTTATTATAAATAAAAAGAATGCCTTGTATCCAAAAATTACTTCCAGAACAAATCTTGCTCAAAAACTGTTTTTAAAAACTATTTCCCACGAAGGTTGTCAAATTGCTTTCTAATTCTAAAAACCTGTGTTTTTTTTTTTGTATGCGTTGAAGGAAATAATGTATTTGTTCATATGAATGATGAATTAGAGAACATAATTGGCTGAGTAGATATGCCACTAATGTGGTATTTGAGTTTGTGACATGTGGCATACCCAGCCCTGAACCACATTCATGATTTTGTAAATAACCTCCAGAAAACATAGACACAAGTAATGCCCTAACATGCCATATGATTTGAACTTCCCTTTCAGGAAGGAGATGGCAGTGGACAACCTGCAGTTTGGAAAACCCTGACCAAGTATCTGGCTAACATCACAAATAAGGGTAAGTGGAACTCCATCCCACGTCATCAAAACAAATATTTGATCTCAAACTATACTTCCATTTTTGATGCATTGGTCCAAGCTGTGTGAGGAAGGAGCAGGAAGATGAAACATAATGTCTTAATCGTGGTGATGTGGTTTGGCTGCTAGTCACCCAGATTTTGGCTTATCATTGGTACCCAATGTCTGGCAGTCACATCTTACGAAGGCAGAAATTATCTCTTTTGATGTTATTGAGACTCTCTGCCCCTTTTTTCGAAGCAGCTCTTTCACATGAACTCTAAAAATTCTAATTGGATACAGAGAAGCCAAAAGCATCACAGAAAGAGTGAAACATAAATATAATTGATTTGGCAATGGGTGGCCAATAATTTTGTGGCAACCCCAGTGAGAGTGTGTTGTAGATCAGCTTAAGGCATGGCAGTTGCTCGTAGGAGATATTTAAAAGTATTAGGCTATTGGCTCAATTCAAAATTATTTACAAAATACTACACAGATTTTCAAGTTAAATTATCTCAGCTGTATGCACATACTTCTGTCGTGAGGTGATATAGTGATTATGCTAAAGTAGAATTTGCTTGACCGTATCTTGGTCATTAATAAATGACTGATAATTTGAATTTACCACAAAAATACAGTTAAAAATATTTATGGTAAAATTCTTGATTCTTAGTATTGCCTTTTTGCAATAATAAATGAGAAAATAAAGTGGCTCTAAAAAGGTACATTTTTAGCCTGTTCCACTGTATTAATATACAGTATTGTCTTTGTTTACTGAACTAACCTTGATTTTACACTCGCAGGTGACCATGTAAATATCACAGAGCATATCTCACTCGATGACCTTCTGAAAGGAGTGGACCGTACAAAGTACTATCGGTACTTGGGGTCCCTAACCACACCGAATTGTGACGAGGTTGTGGTATGGACTCTATTCAAGGATCCAATCCGAGTGAGCAAAGATTTGGTAAGTTTTAACCAATGCTGTTATTGGCTGTCATAAGTAACTGGTGCTCATCAACTTGAACAAAAATTGTATTTGTAACTAATTATTTATTTGGATTAAAGGTAGTAAGGTACCAACCTGATGTCTCTGTCATTCAGTTCAAATGTATCTTTGATTCTGAATTAGTTCAATTGTGAATGTCAAATTTGAAAGTTTTTATAAAAGATGGGACTTTCTGAAATGATTCTGTGGATTCTTATATGTGATCTCTCCCGCTAGATTGATCTCTTCCCAAGCGTCTATTTCAACACTTCCACCAACTCTCCTCCAATGACCAACGTCTATCGAAACACTGTGGATATCAATAACAGAACGGTGATGACCCAGGTTACCGTTACCTCTGCTGGATCAAAACCTTACGGCACACTTGGCCTCCTCTCTTCCCTAGCCATGTTTCCTCTGCTTTACAGGAAATAGAGGGACTCAACTGTGTCAGTGCGCACACGTATACACACACACACACACACACACACACATATATACATTCACACACATGGACGCACGCACATGCACCCACGCACACACACAAAACCATTGCAGGCTTTGGGAAACATTTGAGTGTGTCCAGTTGGCTGGAACCCTGCTCTACCTGGCAAAAAAGGTGCCCTGTTCCTGCTCCAAGCTGTGGTCGACATGAGTGAAAAATGACCCAAAGTGTTTATTTTCTATATCTGTGTAATTAATATGTTTAATCATTCAATATTACATGAATTCCTCAAGTAACTTGTTTTTGATGATTACAAGTCTTATATTTTGGATAAAAACAATTATTACCCTTAGTTTACATGATCTGTGTCAAAAACGCTAAAATGACCTATTAATTTCTATAGTATTTCATGTATGTCTGAGTGTTTCTTTGCTATGTCTTTGAAAATAATTGACTTCATCATTTAATATTACAAATATTCAATAGACACGTGGGCCAGATTTACTAAGCCTTTTGTGACTATTTTCAGATGCAGATATGACATGTCGTATGCATTAGAACCATGCATCTTATGTATCAAAGAGGCGCGCAGGGCTAGAAGCGCTGTATGCATGTGATCTATGTGAGTGACTGCGAGGTGCGCTTCTCTGCATATGCATTGAATTGAGGATCATGAAAATAATGGGTGGAGATATTACGAGTGTGGCTGGTTATGTATTGCGTTAATTTTATTAAAGTTCGCACAATTAATGAGGGTCGGTTTTTGCGGGAAATTTCTCTGCCTCTAAAGAGCAGTTATAAATCAGCACGCAACTAAGGCAGAATCACAGGTGTAGTCCTCATAGATGCACTGAGAGAATCTTTACAACAAGAATCTCATTATTTCAACTTCCTGAGCACAAAATCATCAAACGGTGCAGGTTATTAATATGAATTATTATTAGCATAAAGGCAGAGTGTTTGTCATGGGAAATATTGGCTAAAGTCACAGCAGTCATGGCTAAATTGTTAAGAATCACAGAAAACTGAAAAAAGGCAGAAATAACAGTGTTTAATTAGCTGTGGCCTTAGTAAATAAGATATATAAGTAAATTTCTGGCAGACTGCAAAAGCACCAGCAGTTCCTCATCAGCCCACAATTTGTGCTGCAAGTTTTTTAATATGTAAATCTGGCCCAGTGTGCTTTAGATCATTTAAAAAAAACCTTATTTAAATGTTTCCTTTCTTGCTTTCTGAATAAAAATATTTAGTGGGAAAATTTGATCTGTTGTGATGTTGAATCAGGAACATATTTGAAGTTGACCAGTTGATCTCATAACTCTGCAAGACTTCTTTACGGTTCTGCTACATGTAAGCTTTATTTTATAAAAATACCTCAGAAAAATTTTGTAAAGTTGTGATAGACAGCTTTTATAAAATGACTTCTAAATTTCAACAACTATATAGGTTAGCTTTCCATATTTACTTTGTTTTTGTTAACTACTAGTAAGCTAGTTAGCTAGGTTATTAGTTCACTAACTAAAAATACAATAGAGTGGCATACTAGCTTGAAGATTTACACTGCTGATGTTGACAATAAAACTAAAGAGATAAAACTAAAATCTGCTGAAGAACTGTGGCAAGTTCTCCAAAATGCTTGGAACAGCCTAACAGCCGATTTTCTTATAAAACTGCCAGACAGTGTACTTAAGAGAATTGATGTAGTTTTAAAGGCGAAGGGTGGTCATACCGAACATTGATTTTATTTAGTTTTTAACTATTCAGTGCTCTTTATATTATTTTTTCGATATTTATAACCTTTCATTTCATTATTTTTGAAAGCATCTTTTTACAGGTGCCTAAGACTTTTGCACAGTACTGTATATAGCAAAAAACACTATCTACTGACTCATTTGACAGACATCCGATGAGCCTTCATATCCTAAATGATCAGGAATTATTTCCTGATCATTTACTACAATTCACTACAATTTCAGCTCCTGAGCTCTCATGCTCTTGACAGAAAGTATCCTACACCATTCAGTCTCTCCTGTCCTTTGCTGCTCCTCAGGTAGTTCTTGATTTTAATTTTAAAAATGATACATTTATTTACAGTGAACAGGGCTCTGCTGTTGCTAGTATGACGGGCAATGACGTAACAACCACAGTACCCAACACACCTCACCAAAGGTTACTGGATGATGTATAATAAGCATTTTCGCAAGTTAGGAGACTGAAGTGTGTGTTCGTGATCTCATGCCCTGAATGACAGCAGTTGAGCAAGGAAGTTTGTTGATATATTCATGTTCCGACAGACTTTTTGACACGATTGAGTTAAAGTTACAATCTCAAAGATTTCCGTTTCGTTCTCTTTGGCGGTACCAATGGTGAGAAGCGGTAATTGCAGGTGTGTTTTCGGACCTCACTTCCCATAGACCCAACCGGATCCAACCAGTGTCGCCTGTGTGACGTCAGTCAGTTGGCACCTGGGCCACGCCAACTATTACACCTATTATTTACTGAATAAAAAATGGTTGTTATACAATAACGTTATGTACATACTCATTCATTGTCTAACATTAGGCTAACTTAAGCTGTCTTTACACTGCCGAGCCGGGTTAAAATGCTGCAGCAGACCTGGGGTAGAATTAGTGATGATCAATTTCCACGAACGTTCTTTATCCACCTTTTGCTCGGTATGAACATCTTTACACTGCAGAGAAGAATTCGCGCTATTCGCTGTAGTTCGTGCAATTATGTATCTCGTGCACAATGAACAGTCTTTTTCGTGAATGATTGTTGTGTGATATTTCTGAAACGACTGCCTTGTTTCTGGTTTTGCTAGCTAAACTGTTCGAGAATAAAGCTGAGCTGGGTGTTAAATTAGCAATCAGAATAAGAAGAATAAAACAAAAACAAATGAGATTTCATCAAAAAAGGGCACCAAGGCTGAAGGAACATATGAGGAAGCGTAATAAAATAATAACGCTAATCCATACTGCCGTATTCTTTTATTTAGTTTTCTCCGGATTGACATTTTTACACAGAAATCAGACCCAGCTCTGCTCCACCTATACCTTGGCTTTATTCCGATCATTAAACTTGATGGCAATGTAAATAGCGGTAACGTTAAGGCCAGTTCAGATCAATGATTCGCAACGAGACGAAACGGTTTTAGAATGTTGCAGAGAAAATTGCAGCGGTGTGAACTGGTTAGTTGCAGAGCGTCTGAAGCCGTTGCCTAGGGTCTCAAAAGACCCACCTTGTCAAATCGCCAAATGCAGTTTTAGAACGTTTACAATCAGACGTCTTGGAATTTTGCAAGTTGCATCCAGTCTCGTTGCGAATCATAGATCTGAACTGGCCTTTAGTTAGCTACACTGCAACATTGCAACAAGGTAGCATTGCATTCGAGAGACAGTTTGCGAGGTCGGTACCGGGCGGTAGCGTTAGCTAGAGTTTTTTCTAATTGTTAGCTGACATTAGTTTGTGTAAATTACATTAGCTAGCTAGCTAACGCAGCGTTACCTGATATGAGATGGATACTGTGCGCAACGTTGTCTAAACTAATGTTGCCTTTATTGACATGGTCCGGTAGCTAGCGTTAGCTGTGCAAATAGCTATGTAATTTAGTAATGTCATCACATCTGATCGAACCATTTTGTGTTTTTGTGGCACTCCCTCTTCATGCGGCAACCAACAGTGTCATCAGATGTAATACGAAATCTACATCAACAAATAATATGACCTCTCATGTTACACAAAAACTTATTAGGGTTCCATAACCCCCTCCCCTTCTCTGTTATTGTAATGCTAGCAAACACCGGAAAAAACAGTACGCCGCTCACACACAAGTGAGTTGAAGAGCAAGCCTGTTGCGTCCGCCTACCCTCTCTGGCGGACCAACCACTGATGGGTGATGGAAAACGCGTCACTAACTATGCGCCGCTTGTGATTTTTTCCCGGGAATGTCGCCACAGGCACCCAGTTCTATGATCATAAATAATAATAATAATAATATTAATTAATATAATAATAGGCTAAATCACCATTGTGTTACCTAATTCAGCGATAGATAGTGACTTAACAGGCACTTATTTTAATGAAAATCTTTGAGATTCTTATTATAGAGCTTCTGTTTTTTTTTTTCTTTTCTTTTTGGGTCATTCTACAGAAACGGTGGCATTCCTGTCTCTCACCTTTACAGCAAGCAAAATACTTTAAATGGACTTAATGATCACATGTATTATATATTTTTGATAAATATAGACTGTACTTATAATAGTAAAACATATTTGAGTCATGTAATGAGCATTTCTTGTTTTTTAATCATTTATATGAAATAGCAAGTGCAAGCAATTTGCTTGTCACTCTGACCATGTATCGAAGTTTAGTGCCATATTTTGAGTTTAAAAAATTTATTTTTCTCCAATTTAAATGTCATAAAGTAAACACAAATGATTCATGGAATGGAGAACTTAAAAAGCTGAAATACCAATGAAATATTATAAATAATATAACGGTAATAGTGGTCACCCCATGTCATGTCATTGGTGTTACTGCCTCACAAAACTTTTATTTTGAAAAAAATGAAATGACTTTTATAAGTAATTTTTGGTTCAAGAGGTCATTGGAAGAAGTGTGATCAACATTATGCACATGGTGAGTCTGCTGTCTCTCTTCATTTGTTATAAATTTGATGATTTATGTGTTAATTCTACATGAGGCTTTTAAATATGTCATTGGTGTTAGTCATTTCATAGGAAGGGGAATTAGAAATAGATAATAGAAATGGATTAAATTAGATATTTGAATGATTTTAATATGATTGAAGACATGTGGTTTGTACCGCGGCGTCCATTTTGTAAAAAAACATTTGTTTGACAAATTGTCTTTGGTGTTACCGTCATTGGTGTTACTACTCCTCCTGGTAACACCAATGACAATCAGTAACACCAATGACATTCTTGTGTAAATGAGCTTTTATAAAAGCTTCAACATAAGTATTTAGACAACAGCAACACCGACCTGATGTCATTGAGGCTCACCATAGCGGGCAGTGGTGTATTGTGAGATATGATGACCAGCCATACCCTGGCATTATACTGGAGGTGGAAGAGCACAACATAAAAGTGAAGTGCATGCACAGGAATGGAACAAACCGGTTTTTCTGGCCAAACCCAAAAGAAGATGTAAACTGGTACATGGGGATGACCAGATCATGTGTTTCATGCCAGAGCCAGTTCCTGTGAACAAACGGTCAGTTCAGGTTGACCAGAAGATCTGGACATATGTGGAGGGTCAGCTGTTTGTGTAACTGTACAACATCCGGAGAATCCGCCCCTTCCTCACCACCTACGCAACCCAGCTCCTGGTTCAAGCGATGGTCCTGTCCCGCTTGGACTACTGCAACTCGCTACTGGCTGGTCTGCCAGCATCCGCCATCAGACCCCTGCAGCTCATCCAGAATGCTGCAGCGCGTCTGGTCTACAACCTCCCCAAACATTCCCATGTCACCCCCCTGCTCACTGACCTCCACTGGCTGCCTGTTATGGCTCGCATCAAATTTAAGTCCTTGGTGCTTGCATACCAGGCAGCTAAGGGGTCAGCACCAGGGTACATTCAGAGGATCATCAGACCCTACACACCAGCCAGACCTCTCCGTTCTGCCACCTCTGGACGCTTGGCACCTCCCCCTCTTCGCGTCTGCACTTCCCGCTCCCGTCTGCTGTCTGTCCTGGCCCCTCGCTGGTGGAATGACCTCCCCGTGATGGTCAGAACAGCAGAGAATCTCACCACTTTCAAACGCAGACTGAAGACTCATCTCTTCAGGCTGCACCTCTCCCCACCCCTCCCTAGCCTATAGTTCAGCTCATTGTACCTAGCTAGGATAATTTGATTATGTTAGTGTATCTGGTAGGATTGTTTTTGTATGATTTAGGTGTGATTCCAGTGCTAGTTTGTACTTTGTACTTGGTAGGATTCTTGCTGCTGAACAAGCTTACTCTACAGGGTTGGAGTCCTGATCGATGTGGTCACTTCTGGCACTACGATCCTTACTTCACTCTAGTGTTTCTTTTGCGCCTCTACATCTTGAAACCTATGCACTTGTTGTACGTCGCTCTGGATAAGAGCGTCTGCTAAATGCCTGTAATGTAATGTAATGTAATGTAACTACAAGTGAAATACCAGTTGCTGGAAGCCTAAAGTTTATGTAAATAAAATGTTTGTTTACTTGTGTTCTTATGAATATGTTTTACAGCTAGGGTGCCCGCCATTGTAGTAGCCTACAGAGTCTGCTGTATGCCATACAGATGTTTGGCAGACAACTAGCTGGCTCAAACAGGATGAACCAGTCCAGCCCAATATAACACCAAGTCATTGGTGTTATAATGTGTCACTGGTGTTACTGCATGTTTGTTTGGTGATTTGATATTAAAGGGGCCATTTTTGACTTTATAATAATTTTGTGTTTGTTGATTGTTGCTTTATTCATGAGTTGGCATTTTAAGGATAGTATCAGTGGGGGTGCAACTGTGAAGTCACTTTAACATTCAGGCCAAATTGAAGTCAATGCATATTGGGTACAAAACTGAAGTGGAACACAGACACATTTTTATCAATGTAAGAACATCGCAAACTGTTTCAAAGTAGCTACTTCCTTGTGTACTACTGGCTAATGTTTGTGGAAGCCACCAGCCAACACTCGTCATTTACTTCATTCTGCTAACTAATTTAACTGGCATTACTAGGTATTTCAGGATGTCCACTGTTTTTAATTAGAAGTCCAAGCAGTTAAGCTGCTGGAAAACTATTGGGTACTGGTATTACAATGTTTTTTTATTCATTATTTTTCAATACTTAATCTGCTACATTGTCTAGACAGTACCAAAAACGTGTGGGCCAGTAGTAATTACTGAAAATTGGCAGTCAAATGAATATGCTGTACTAGAGTACATGGTCGTATTGTAACACCCAAATTAATTTATATCTGGATTTTTTTGTGATAGATTTTCTAAAATTTTCCCATATAAATATTTCCCATGCAATATTTACAGCCATCCGCACAAAGTCAAAGGCCCATCCTGCACAAAACATGTATTAAGATTGGCTTAAAAATGACAAAAGTCAAATTAGAAGGCTGTTGGTCACGATTAAAAGGAAGTAAAGAGGTCGAATGAAACAAAAAAAAAATTAAAAAAGGTAAATGAAGTGCAACATAAATAATGTGTGAAATCATACATTTAAGTAAAAAGATGCTCAACATGGCTAAATAAACAAAAACCGCAAAGAAATAAGAGGTCGGACTAGACACTAGATATAGTTAAAATTTGCATTTTCAGATTCCTAATGGTATGGTCTGAAATTCATCTATCACCACCTCAAATAGACAGTTTGATAAATTCTAATTCATCTACCCGCAATAAAGATTTGTTACTTGAATGGAACTCCCTAAACTGTTTTGCCATGGGGTAATCCAAATTCTGTGTACATATGGCATATTTATGTTCAGAAACCCTATCCCTAAGATACCTCTTACTGCGTCCCACATAGAAACAACCACAAGGACAGCGGAGACCATAAACCACATAGGCGGTATTGTAATTAATGAATTATTTATGTTTATATATTCCTTTTGATTTGAAATCAGCAAATTCCTTTCCTTGGATGATGTTAAATTAATGGTTGCATGTAGTGCATCTGAAATCACCAGTGGGCTTCCAATCCTTGTCCCCTTGTGTTCAGCTGGAAGATAGCTGCGTGCTAATTTGTCCTTTACAGTAGGTGCACGTCTGTATGTAAAGGAGGCTCAGGAAAGACTGACCTTAATGTAGGATCTGATTCAATGATGTCCCAATTGGATCTGATGATGGGTTATGTTTAACTTTTGCGCTGAATTTTGTAACAAAAACATTTTTTTGTTTCCTGAGGGTCTTACACAATAGGTCATGATGACTGGTAGATTCTGCTTTTACACAAGCTTGTTTCATAATCTCACACTTGCAATGTTTTTCACAGAAATGCTCAGACATATTCAGTGCTGGTGCGACGAAATCTACCTCTTTGTCACAAATACAATGAACACTGTCCATAGGGGCTATTCTTTTTCAGATTAGAAGAATGGAAAGATTGAAAGTGTAAAATAGAATTGGTCTGTTGTCTTACGAAAGAGAGTAGAATGTAGTCATCAGTTCCTTTATAAATAGTAAGGTCTAAAATGAATTTGGTTGTCAGAGAATTCAATCGATAATTTCATATTTTCATTAGTGGAATTCAAGTATTTGTAAAAAAAGTAACAGGCCTATCTGACTCCCGGTCCACCAAAGGAAAATATCGTATTTGTATTATTGTTGCTGAAATAAATTTTCATTCATTCTTTTTGGTAACATGCATTCTGTATAATAATTGGGTGTCCTAAAGCAGTTTTTCTAGGTTGGTATGCCCTGCCACTCAAAAGGTCACTGCACTGCCCTGGTTTTTACATTTTAAACGTTTTTCAGATTATTTTCTGCCATAAAATGATTTCGTTGTATTTCAGTGAACTGCCATTTTCCTCGTATACTAAAACCCTTACTATCACTGCTTCTTTCTCAGTGATGGAGTGCTGAGAGATTTAACTGGAGAGAAATTTGCATTATGTTACAATCACTGAGCAACTTGCAAAAGTGGAGAATAAGGCCTGTGTACAATCAATAAGTGTAAACCTATCTACACTTATTGATTAGTATGGTAAACAAAAAGTAAATACTAGTGCATGGCTAACACATCTATTCCTATAACATTGTCCCAAAAAGAAAGGAAGAGGATAGCTACAGATGGTATGGGGAGCCATGGTGCAGTTGTGAGTTTTGATAGTCCCTACCTAGAACAAAGTGTATTCATAAAAACCACACTCGCTTCAGGACCACAGTGCTTCAGGACCTGTTTAACATAATCCAAATGATGCCAACTTCTACAGAATGGAGCTCTGTGGGTCACAGGGCCCTTTGATTGGACATTGTCCTGAGAGAACAATGTATCTTACTGACTGTTATACACTAAACCCCATTTAGCATCCACAGCGTGAGAAGTCTATAGAAGATATGGCTGTTGGTTTGTTGTTGTGGTGTCACTTGTAGAACATGTCTGAGGCAGCACTTTGTTATGCAAATGGTTATTTCCCCATTCATAGATGTAACATCGTTCAATTATTAAAATGCACCTGTCATGGCATATTTATTTAACTTAATGTAGTCTGAACCTTGTACAATGGAACTGTACAACTAAGACATGACTGTAAACGTATTACTATGACAACTGAGAGATGGCTCTGGAAAATGAGCTAAATAGAAATCACTGATGTCTAGTAAATTAAAATATCCATCATGTTTGTAGTAGCAGTAGCTTGTGGGATGTCTGTCAGTGGAATATTGTGGGGTGTGGAGCCTTGCTGTCACCAGTGGTGTTTCCCGGTGTTAGTTCTCTTCTGTGTTCTTTGAATTCCCTGTGTTTCATGTCTTGTGCAGTAATTGGATAATTGTCTTCTCACGTTCATCACATGTCTTTCTACGGAATGTCTACATTCCTATCCAGCTACCAGTTGTTGCCATTCTTTTTCAAGAACTTCCATATCTTGTCATACAATATAACATGTCGTAATATAACATGACAACATTAATATAACCTTAATTGATTTGTTCTTTTTGCTATGTCTCAGCATGCTGTTCACCATTTATGCCACTACACTACTATGCCCAGATTCTGGTAGACTGATCAACTTCTACTCCTTTGTCTTCTAAGTTAGTTCTTCATATTGTTGACAGGCTGCAAATCCACACAAAAAAGACCACAGGGGTCAGCTGTAACCTATGTGTGTGTCTGTGCATAGATGCACCCTCGACTTAAAGAAAAAACCCCAAGGCACTTTTCGGGAGATAGCAGAACAAAACCGGTCTGACACAGGGGTGTAAATTAGGGTGGACTTACCTCAGCGTCTCCTATATGCGGACAGGCCTGCTCGGTCTCATTTTCCTTGACAGGGGACACCTGGGGACTAATACACTGCCTCTCCATTCAAACAGACCAACCATTTTGAAATTTGTCACTCCCTTATATGCCCACCGGGACTGCCACTACCCCCTGCTGTGTAATCTTCACACAGGTGTCAAGCAAAACCCCCCTTTAGAAAAAATAAACAATATAATATATATATATATATATATATATATAAAATATAAATTATATTTATACATACCATGGCCGAAAGTATGAGGACACCCAAACATCTGACCAATATGTGCTTATTTAGCATCTCATTCCAAAACCATTGGCATTAATAGGGATTTGGTCCTTGCTTTCCAGCTATAACAGCCTCCAATCTTCTGGGAAGACTTTACAGTAGATTTTAGAACATCAGCTGCGGGAATTCACTTCCATTCAGCCACAAGAGCATTAGTGAGATCAGGTGCTGATGTTGGGCGTAAGGCCTGGCTCGCAGTCAGCGTTCCAATTCACTCCAAATGTGTTTGATGGGGTTCAGGTCAGGGCTCTGTGCAGTGCAGGCCAGTCAAGTTTTCCCCCACCAAACGCAGCAAACCATTTCTTTATGGATGTGCGTGGGGTACTGTCATGCGGAATCAAGAAGGGGCCTTCCCCAAACTGTTGCCACAAATTTGGAAGCACACAATTCTCTAGAGTGTCATTGTATGCTGTAGCATTAAGATTTCCCTTCACTGAAACTAAGGGGTCCAGCCCAAACCATGAAAAATAGCCTCAGACCATTATTTCTCCTCCACCAATCTTTACGGTTGGCATTATGCGTTCGGGCAGGTAGCGTTCTTCATGGCATTCACCAAATTCTTCCGTCACACTGCCAGTGATAGTGAAGCATGATTCATCATTCTAGAGAATGTGTTTCCACTGCTCCAGAGTTCAATGGAGGTGTGCTTTACACCACTTCAGCCAGCGCGTGGCATTACGCATGGTGGTCTTAGGCTTGTGTGCAGCTGCTCGGCCATGGAACCCCATTTCATGAAGCTCCCGACGAACAGTTATTTTGCTGACATTGCTTCCATAACTCAGTAGTGAGTGTTGCAACTGAGAACAGGTGATTTTTACAAGCGTCAGCACTCAGTGGTCCCCTTCTGTGAGCTTGTGTGGCCTACCGCTTCACAGCTGAACTCTTGTTGCTCCTAAACGTTTACACTTCACAATAACAGCACTAACAGTTAACCGGGGTAGCTCTAGCAAGGCATAAATTTGCCCAACCGACTTGAAAGGAGGCATCATATAACTGTGTCACTGAGCTCTTCAGTACAACCCTTTCTACTGCCAATGTTCGTCTATGGAAATTGCATGGTTGTATGCTTGATTTTATGCACCTGTTAGTAATGGGTGTGGCTGAAGTAGATGGACCCACAAATTAAATGGGGTGTCCACATACTTTTGGCCATGCAGTGTGTGTGTATTAATTTATATGTTAATATATAATTGTAATATATTATATAATTAATATATATTATATGTAATTATAATTAATTTTAATTTATATATATATATATATATATATATATGAGAATTAGGAAATCTTGGACCCGAGAATGTCCAAGTGCATGCCTTTCAAAGCATTACAGGGCGAGAGCCTTAATTTGAAATGAAACATATATGTTATAGGTAGGCAGTGCAGTATGCCAGAATCTTTAATTTATGTTAATAGCTTTTTTGAACACCTGCACTATCATCTGCATGAGTAAAATTACAAACTGAATATAGTGACTTTCAAATAACATTTGATATTTCAGACCACAATGTGGTTCACGTTTTATGTGTTTGTACAATGTCTCCCTCTAGTGGTACAGTGTCACTAATTTCCGCAGATTCAATGGGCCTCATTCACGAAACATGCGTAAGATCGTATTCGTAAACTGTAACATGTCCATGAGCAATTCGGCATTCATCTTTTTTTTTCTTATCTATTTGTTTATGACTTTCCTTATACTGATCACAGAAACAGGATTGTTCATAAAAAAATGTAAACAGTCAAATTTACACCTGGGATATGCACAAAAACAAAGGTCTGCACTTGTGTCATGCGTCCCATATTGGATTGTTTTTCATTGGAACATTAACAAATTAGTAAGAATAATTTAAGATATGTTTTGTGAATGAGGCCCAATGTTTTTTCACTGGATGAAGCTCCATGACATACAGTTTTTGTTGAGACTGGGTCACAGGTGTTGATTGAATTCTGTGGTCATTTTTAAGGCTGTACTTTTGTCTAGTCAAGTCAAGTCAAATTTTATATATATAGCACATTCACAACAACCACAGTTGACCAAAGTGCTTGAACAGGCTTAAAATACCAAAAATGAATATAAAAGTAATAAAAATAAGAATAAAAGTAAACAATAAACATGGTAATAAAAGAATTATATAGAAGATAAAAACAAGGTGACAAGCTGAACTCGAATTGAATGCCAACGAGAAGAGGTGGGTCTTCAGCAGCGACTTAAAAGATTCTAGGGTCTTAGCAGTTCTTATATGAAAAGGTAGGCTGTTCCTGAGATTCGGGGCAGCTACCACAAAGGCTCGGTCACCTCATTTTTGTGCCTGGATCTCGGAACAACCAAGGTTGGCCGAACTTAGTGCTCTAACTGGAGTATGAATTAAGAGGAGATCATTAAGAACTTTTAAAATAGCTGTTCCAGTACTATGGCGTGATTTAAAACCAGACTGAAACTTCTCACAGATGCCATGATTATCTAAAAACGTTTGAAGTTGAATAAAAACTACTCTCTCCAGAGCTTTAGACAGAAAAGGTAGCTTGGAAATTGGCCTGAAGTTAGATAAAACAGAAGGGTCCAGATTATTCTTTTTGATAAGAGGCTGCACTACAGCATGTTTAAAGACAGCTGGAACACACCCTGAGGTAAGCAAGTTATTTATGAAAACAAGAATACTTGTCCCAACAATATAAAAAACTTATTTTAGTAAGCGAGAGGGAATACTGTCTAGGGGGCAATTTGTAGGCTGCAGATGATGAACTACCTCTGATAGAATGATACAGGCTCAAACTGATCAGCTAGGCACATAGGAGGAACAGAAGGGTCTGGGTCTAGGGCAAAGGAGGTGGATGGAGATCTAAGAGCAGAAATCTTATCGATAAAAAATTTGAGAAAGTTTTCACAGAGTGTAAGCGATGGCACAATACGAGCTGTATCACAAGGATTTATAAGGGCGTTAAAAGCAGTAAAAAGAACCTGAGGCCTATGACTGTTTTGAGAGACGAGGTTTGATATGAATTCTGTTTTAGCAGTTTTAACGGCTCTCTGATATTTTGATGAGCAGTCCAGTAGAATTCCTAGAGCGACGTGGAGCTTATCCTTCTTCCACTTTCTCTCAGCATGTCGGAGTGGACGGAGTGTGGCACAGTGGGTAAGGAACTGCGCTTGTAACCGAAAGGTTGCAGGTTCGATTCCCGGGTAAGGACACTGCCGTTGTACCCTTGAGCAAGGTACTTAACCTGCATTGCTTCAGTATATATCCAGCTGCATAAATGGATACAATGTAAAGTGCTATGTAAAAAAAAGTTGTGTAAGTCGCTCTGGATAAGAGCGTCTGCTAAATGCCTGTAATGTAATGTAATGTCTACATGCATGTCTGAGAGCGCGAGTAGTATCATTCAGCCACGGCTCTGAAAGTGGTTTAGAGCATTTAGTCCTAAATGGAGCGACAGAGTCCAAGATATCAGTGCAAGTGGAGTCAAAAAGGGTGATAAGCTACCCTGCACTGAGATCACAGCAGCCATTCAGGGTATAGAGCATAGAGTTTTTAAAAGCAATAGAAAACTGCAATGTGGTTAAAGGGTTAATCGCAGGTGGCGTGCAGGAGCACAAGTTGTAACCCTAGAACAAGGGACTGTAGCAGTAAATAAAACAGGGAATTGATCCGATATACAAGTGTCACAAATTTCACTGATGCATACACATACACACAAGGTCCAGTGTGTGGCCCTTTTCATGTGTCGGGCCAGTAACCGACTGAGTGAGATTAAACGAGTCAATAAGATTCAAAAAGTCTTTGACAAGAGGTCTGGTTTGACAGCATACATGTATATTAAAATCACCAACAATTAAAAAACGATCATATTTTAACATGATCCCGGCCAAGAAGTCTGCAAAATCCTGTATAAAATATTATTTAACTTTGGTGGACGACACACCACCAAGCACAACACAGGAGAAAGAATGTTTAATTCACATAGCTGCAGCTCAAAGCTGGAGTAGGTGTCAGACTGAAGGCTAATTTATGCTTTGGCGACAAAGTGTCGTACTACAAAGTGTTGGCCGGTAGAACTTTGTCGCACGACACTTTGTCTCCGAAGCATAAATAAACCTTGAGTCTGCCGACAGTGGAAGGTGGATTTGAATACAGACGCTACCCCTCCCCCCTTGCCGGTGGTCTGAGGGGAGCTGAAAAACGAACAGTCTGGAGGAAGAAGTTCGGAAAAGGGGGTAAACTCACCAGCATGAAGCCAGGTTTCAGTCAGAAACATAAAATCCAAATGGCGAGTGGTGGAGAAGTCGTTTAGTAAAAAAGTCTTATTTGCTAGTGATCTAACATTAATCAGAGCCAAACGAAAAGCTCACCGCTGGCCGCTGTTGTAGCACGATCCAACAGGCAAAGGTTCCCGTGGTCCACGCCGCTTCTGCGGACTTGCATCCGCCAGGGTCGAGGAAGATCAGGACCCTGTGATTGTCTATTACTAATCCTGACAGGGATGTTAAAAATGTCATTTGATGGTCCGAGCCCAGTAGAAAATGTAATAGTGTACAAGGTGGAACCATTGTGATAGGGACCAGGGGAACATCAATCCCTGACGGACCAGTCAGCACGACTGGAACGAGGGATGGGCACGTTATGATGACGTGGTAGGCTTGTGGACATGAGATATGGAGAGTGGTAAGTACTGGAGGTCCACCCAAGATGGCGACCAACTGTTGATTATTGTGGCTGACGAATTATTTTGACTTTCCCACCTTAAAATTAATTTCTAAATGGACAAACCTAGTTAAAACGAATATCTAGCTAATAGAGCATTGAATTAAAAGCACATAAAATAACATTGACTTCCTTTACAAAGTTACATTTCGAAACAAAATTCTAGCTAGCTAAGAATTTAAGGAAGAGAACAGATGTCGGATAAACGAGGGAAAGATAAAAAGAAGAAAACAAATGTCAACATGGCAGGAAATCAACTTTTTACAGTATTTCCGGGAGATGAACTGCAAGTTTTGGCCATTGAGATGGAGGTTGCGGTTGTTGAAGAGACTCATTCTTATGCAAGTGCTAGCGAGATTATCCCCGGTATGGTGAAACAGCCTGATTCTCCTGCCCGCAAGAAAGGGAAGACGGAACCGTCTCTCGCTGAAGTACAGGACAGCATCGTTAGGCTACTGGGAGAGGAAATTAACCAACAAGCGGATGGGCTGGAGAGAATGATACAGCAGAATACAGTGAGCATCGAAGCTTGGAAGAAAACCTCAGAGTTCCTCTTCAAAGAAGTGAAAGATATGAAGGCAGACATCAAAGCAGTGAAAAAGTCAAGCACAGAGCACAAAAGAAGAATCGCCAAACTTGAAGCCAAAGTGAACGAGGCAGAGAGATATCAAAGAAGATGGAACCTGAGATTCTATGGGCTACCAGAACAAGAGAGAGAAGATGTGAAACTACAAGTGATCAAATTGTGTCAAATTGTTATCCCTGAGGCAAAGGAGATTCTACATAGTCACTTAGATATTTGTCACAGGGTCGGGAAGAAGGAAGTAAATAAAGTTAGACCCACGATCATAAGATTCACTTCCAGATCAACGAAAGAGCTTCTATGGAAGAAAGCGAAAATGTCTGAGTACTTGAAAACGAGGAAGCTGAAATTTGGTGAAGATCTGACAGCGATGGATAAAGCAACTCGCAGCCAACTGTGGCCGTGAGTGGAAGAGGCACGCAAGCAAGGAAAGAAGGCGTTTTTTGTCGGAGCCAGAGCTTTCATTGATGGGTAAGAGATTCGGAAATGTAAGAAGACAAACATGTCCTTTAATTCAGTGTAGACCATGTTGAAATTATTATTATTATTATTATTATTTATTTATTTATTTTTCAATGTTATAAGTCGAAAATTGAAACTGGACTAAAGTAAAACCAGGTATGTATGACTGAGAATTAAGACTGGACTTAAGACCAGGTTTTTGTTTCCTTTTTTTGGTTTAAAAGAAAAGACTGGACTAAAATTAAGACCAGTATGTTTGGTTGAACATTAACGCTGGTCTAAAGATCAGGTATTTGTTTTTGTAGTTTGGGCTGTTGTTAAAAGGTGTGGAAAGTCAATATCTTCTACTATACGGGTAGGAAAGGTGTCTTTATCAATATGTTCTATTAATGTCAGAGGTATTTGCGATTTGTCTCCGAGCCCCGGAGAGTCCTCCTGCGCCGTCCAGCGCCCTAGAGAGGCCTCCAGAGCCGCCTTGAGCCCCGGAGGGGTCTCCAGAGCCGCCCGTTGTCCCAGAGGGGTCTCCAGAGCCGCCCGTTGTCCCGGAGGGGGGGCCGCCTCCGCCGCCTGCTTCGCTCGTTGTCCCAGAGGGGCCACGGCCTGGGCCGCCCGTTGTCCCAGAGGGGCCACTGCCGCCGCCTGGTCCGCCCGTTGTCCCGGAGGGGCCGCCGCCACGGCCTGGGCCGCCCGTTGTCCCGGAGGGGCCACCGCCGTGCCTGGGCCGCCCGTTGTCCCGGAGGGGCCACCGCCACCGCCGCCCGTTGTCCCGGAGGGGCCACCGCTGCCTGCTCTGCCCGTTGTTCCGCAGGGGCCGCCTGCTCTGCCCGTTGTTCTGCAGGGACCACCGCCACCTGCTCTGCCCAATGTTTATGCTTCGCCCCCGCCTCGAGCCCCGGAGAGGCCTCCTGCGCCGTCCAGCGCCCAGGAGAGGCCTCCTGCGCCGTCCAGCGCCCAGAAGAGGCCGCCTGCTCCGTCTGTTGTCCCGCAGGGGACGCCACGGCCTGCCCTGGCCGCTGTCCCACAGGCGAAGCCACATGCCTTGTCCAATGTCTGTGCTTCGCCCAAGATTTACGCCTCGCCCAAAGTTCACGCCTTGCCTAGTGTTCCTGCTCCCCCTAGTGCTCATGCTCCCCCTAGTGTTCATGCGTCACCCAGTGTTCCTACTCCCCCCTAGTGTTCTTGTGCCCCCTAGTGTTCCCGAGTCCCTCAGTGTCCGTGCTCCCCCCAGTGTTCTTGCTTCCCCTAGTGTTCCCTCGCCCCCTAGTGTCCGTGCTCCGCCTAGTGTTCTCGCGCCCCCTAGTGTTACAAAGCCGTCGCTGCCCCTACCCAGTGCCCAGAGACCTTGCCCTATCCACGTTCCCCACCGTGGGTCTGTCTGTTCACCTGCCCCCTTGTCTATTTGTCTGCCCGCTTGCCTGTTTGCCCGCGTGTTTGTCAGCCAGTATGTTGGCCTGTTTGTCTATCCCCAGGCCGTCGGCCCGTCGGCCAATCTGTTCTCCCGCCTGTCTGTCGGTGTGTCAGTCTGCCTGTTTTTTGTCCTGTCTGCCTGTTTGTCAGTTTGTGTGTCAGTCTTTGAGTTCACCCCTCTCCTTCCCTGTCTGTCTGTCCCTTAGTGTGTCTGTCGGTCTTGCTGTGTGCCTCCCCACCTGCGTGTCCCTTTGTCTGTCCTTGTAGGTCTCCCGGTGTTGTTCCTGTGTCTGTCAGTCCGTTTCTTTGTCAGTGTCAAGTCCACCCCAGTGTCGTCTGAGTCCAGTCCAGTGTAGTGTCCCTGTCCAGGTCCATGTAGTGTCCTTAGTTCGCTCTGTGTCTGTCTTAGCCCTATCCTGTGTCGTTTTGTCTGAATCTGTTTAGTCTTGTGGCTTAATGTGATTTCGTAGGTGTCAGTCTGTGTGTTTGTCTGTGTTTGTCTGTTTCCCGCCAGATGGCGACACTTCAGTTTTTAGTTCTGTCCTTTTACCCCATCTAATTGTATTATTGTTTTCAATTATTCTATTATTGTTTTTGGGTTGTCTCGTTTTCCCTTCCCTCTCTGTGGCCTGATTGTTCATTGTGCCCTCCTGTGTCTCGTCAGTGTCATATCTATTTAAGTTCCCTTCTCCATGACTCAGGTGCTGGATCCTTTTTTTTTTTGTGCGTATTGGATTGTGTTTCGGTTTGTGCTCCTCCTTGTTCTTATGACTCAGTGTTTTGCCGTGAGTGTTTTCCTCCCTGCCCGTGTTCTGTTTGCATTGTTTTTTGAATTTCTGCATTTTCTGTTTTTTGCACGTTAAGAACTTTGTCCTTTTTTGACTTGCCCTGCGCGGCTTCG
The DNA here is from genome assembly GCF_013347855.1 of Anguilla anguilla. NCBI lineage: Eukaryota > Metazoa > Chordata > Actinopteri > Anguilliformes > Anguillidae > Anguilla > Anguilla anguilla. The sequence continues at coordinate 40,778,788 of NC_049202.1, forward strand.
TTTTTGTGCCCTTTTGTTTTTTGTTCTAATTAAAAGCAACATTCTTGGTTTAGCGTTTACTCTGTGGCTTTTGAGTGTTTTTTGACTCCGCGTTTGGGTCCATTCCCTCGCCCACCCTGACAGGTTCTCACAGACCATAAAGCTATTTTCCTTTCAGTAAATCCCACAGCATCCACAGACAGGGAAGCAACTAACAACAGTTATTGGAAATTAAACGAAACTCTCCTGACCGATGAGCAATTCAAGAATGCAGCAAAATCCATTATAACTGAATATTGAAAAAAGGAAAAAACATCAAAATCATCTGGCACACACTGGGGGTTACTGAAGTACAACATCAGAAGGTTGGCCATTAAAAGAGGAAAAGAGATTGCTAAGATAAAGACTTAAAGAGGAAAATATAATCAAAAGTATTATTGCCATTTTTGGGCAAGATTAATTAAGCAATCAAGACAAGAGCACATTATTAAAACTGCAATTAGAATTTGAATTTATGAGGTGCCTTTGTGAGATCCAGAAGTAGGTGGTTGGAAGAAGAGAACACTAAATATTTTTTTAATTTAGAAAAAAGAAATTATGAACTTTCCTTATTGGTTAAATTAAACGTCAATGGACGTGTCTTGGAAAATCCGAAGGAGATATCTAGCTTTGTTACATCTTTCTATGAAAAATGATATACTAAAAGGAATAATATTGGTGATATAGCCTCTTTTCTATCCTCTATAAGAGAAATGGGTAGATGCATTGATGTGGATTCCAAAATAATGTGCGACCAAGATATATCATTAGATGAGATTAAAAAAGGCATCAACAAATTGAAAGATAATAAATCTCCTGGTAACGATGGTTTAACTACTGAATTTTATAAAGAGTTTCAAGATGATATTAGTGAATTTCTCTTATTTGTATTCATAGAAGCCATAGAGAAGGGAAAATTACCTCCTTCATACACAGGGTTTAATTACTTTAATTCCCAAGCCAAATAAATATGCTTTATTATTAGATAATTGGAGACCCATAAACTTAATTAACAACGATGCCAAATTGTTAGCTGTTATCTTTGCAGAAAGATTAAAGATGTGTCTTGAAACAATCATTGATGATTGTCAATCTGGATTCATGAAAGGGATACACATTTGTAATAATATTCGGCTGGTTCTAGACTTGATAGATTATAGTGACTTCATAAATGATGTTTTATTTTATTTGTAGACTTTTATAAAGCATTTGATACGGTGGAACATAGTTTCATGCTTGAAATATTGGACTTTCTTGGTTTTGGAAAATATTTCAAACAAGTTATTCAGACATTATATAATGGAAACAATAGCTATATTAAACTTCCACATGGAACTACCCCCAGATTTGAAATAGGCAGAGGGATTAAGCAAGGATGCCCTTTAGCACCATTCTTATTTTTACTGGTCACACAGACTATGGACTTCACATCAAAAAAGATTTTAGAGGTTTTAGAGGTATTGAAATATTGGAAAACAAATAAAATGTTGTCAACTTGCAGATGACACCACAATTTTTTTGAGGGATAGAACAGAGGTTAAGAAAGCTGTGGATTGTTTGAATACCTTCTCTTCCATATCTGGCCTTACGTTAAATATTACAAAATGTGAATTAATTGCTTTAAAGCACAAACTAATTGATTTGGTTGATATTCATGGTATTCCCATAAAAGAGGTTATTACATATCTGGGTATCAAAATATGTGAAAACCAAACAGAAAGGACAAATTTGAATTTTAATGCCATCACTGAAAAAATCAAAAAGAGATTTGATGCTTGGTTGTTAAGGGATTTATCTTTAAACGGTCATGTATTGCTATCAAAAACTGAAGGATTATCAAGATTTGTTTATTCTGCAATGTATTGCATGTCCCCCATTCAATAATTAAAGAAGTAGACATAAAACCTTTTAATTTTATCTGGAGAAATAAACCACATCACCTAAAAAAGAGTGTGTTATGTAATACACAAGATCAAGGAGGATTAAATGTCCTTGACTTTGGCACTTCAAATTATCTTCATATTATCATATTATCTTCAAGACTAGATGGATTAAGAATTACATCCAATTCAAGGATAAGATTTGGAATATTATTCCGGGCCTTGTTTTTGAAAGGGTTGGTGGCATTGAATTTCTTCTAAAATATCACTTTGAACTGAATAAAATTCCAATTAGATTATCTAACTTCCATAAGCAAGTACTATTCTCCTGGTTGATGGTATATAAACATAATTTTTCACCTCACAGGTGTTTTATTTGGAATAACAAGGACATAAGGTATAAGAATAAATCATTATTTATCCACAGATGGTTTGAAAACGGTATTCTGTTAGTGACACAATTATTCAACGAACATGGACATTTATATAACTATGTGGAATTTTTGAATAAATATAGAATTCTAGTGACGGTGAAAGAGTATGCCACAGTATTTGATGCAATACCTATAGGACTTATAAGACTTATACAAGGATTTGTTATTCATGAGAGGTGTCAAAACTTCAATTTTAGCGTCTTATTGAATGGTATATGCATCAAAGATAAAAAATGTAATAATAATTATATTAGGAAGCTGTGCACTGAACCTGTTTTACCTCCTGCAAAGGCATACTGGAATTCTAGATTTAATAATATCAATTGGAAAATGATATGGAACCAAAGTAGAAAGTATTGTGTCACTAACAAGGTCCGAGAAGTATCTTTGAAAATTATTCATTCAATATACCCAGTTAACCAGGTACTGTCAAGATTTTAAAATGATATCGATGTTAAGTGTGTGTTTTGTCAAACTGAAAATTAATCTATAAGTCATTTGTTTTATGATTGTATCTATACTAAGATATTTTGGATAGATATAGAACATTATTTTTATAGATGTTCAGGAGCCAAGATTAAGCTTGAAAACAATGATGTTTCACTTGTTTTTGGAATTTAGACTACAACAAAATATTTATGATTAATCTTCTTATTATGTACAGCAAATATTATATACATAAATGCAAGTGGGCAAAGGAAAAATCTAGATTTTTTTTGTTCAAAATTGAATTTGAATATTATATTAACATGTTGCACAGGATAAAAAAATAACAAGGCAAAGCGAACCCTGAATGTATGTGAAGCTTTATGTATTTTTCTTTGAGAATCATGTATACCCCTGACTTAAAAAATTAGTAAATATATATACGTTTATATGTTCTGTTAAAATGTTTACAAAAAAAACTGCATTATAAACTTCAAAAAAAAAGAAAAAAAAGAGAGTGGTAAGTACTATCTGCCCCAAAAAAATGATCACGTTGCCAGAAAAGATTAAAGTTGTCAATAAAGTGCACGCTGTGGGTGTTGCAGACGAAAGCCAGGTGTCGAGGCTGAGCAGTTGACTGAAGCGCCCCATTCCACGGCCGAGAGTGAGGGTTGGGCCAGAGATGTAAACACTGCTATGGGACTATTTTAGGGTATTAAAGAGGTGGACAAAGTCACATTTTAACAGTCCAGACTGCTGTTTTGGAGTGTCATTAGTACCAACGTGCAATAGGATCCCATGAACCTCAGGGTTGGATTTTAAAATATCAGGGACTTTGTGGTATTTAGCTACTGTTCTGTGTCGGTCTTTTCCTGTTGGTAAGCTTTGAATTTCACCACTCTTTGCCAATGCTGTTTGCTAATGTTTGACAAATGACGTCATATCGTTCCCCTTGCCACATTAAATAATTTTGCTATTTCTGCAATTTGGACACTGTCTGTTTCTTTGGAACTTAGTTGCATTGCATTGATTTGGGAACTGAAATTTTAAAGTGCTGATTGACAGAACTGTTATAGTTGGCACATTCTGCTAATTGCCATTCAACCTTATATAACTCACCTATGTACTTGCCTTTTCACTTGTGGTTTTGCCTACCATAAACCAGTACTTTCTCATGTGCCCAAATCTTGTATGTGATTACATTCTATCACATTATCATATTAGCCTATTTTACAACCTGTACTGCTGTTTTTTTTAAAAAACCCTCAGATACATCAAACGGCGCATCAAGATCACCAACTGTAAGAAACCAAAACTTGTCGTGTGGATGTCAGCAACTGTACGAAAACCCTCCTCAAACCAAACAACGGAAGTATCTGGGTGGCAAAGGAGCATGTGTAGTCTTAGCCGGTGCTACTATAACAGGATTAATTTAATCTTATCTTGATTATCCGACTCCAAAATAGTGTTTTAACCTTTCCTTTGTGGTAACAGTTATGCGTAGATGGGAGGAATCTGCTCTCCACCAGTAGTGTGGCTCTATACAGATCGCTATTTAACTTGGTAGATGCGGTCGTGTCTCTGGCTTGTGTAGCCTGCATAAATACAATTGTGCATCCTGCTACGACACTAGGCAAGTATAGATGAGTGGCAACGGACTCAGATATTTTGAGTATTATGTGTATGTTAGATTAAAATTAATGCAGTTTATTGTTCAGTGTGTTCAGTAATAATGACAAAATGTTGCAAAATGTGAGTGGTGAAATGGCTATATGCACGTGATGTGCAGATAGGACCTACCAGGTCACCTGGAAGGGGTCTGCCTCTGCTTCTCATCCACTTGTTACAGGAGTGCTGCAGGGATCTGTACTGGGTCCTCTGCTGTTCTCCTTATACACCAGATCTCTTGGTTCAGTCATTAATTCACATGGCTTTTCCTATCATTGTTATGCAGATGACACACAACTCTTCTTTTCTTTCCCCCCCCTCGGCCACACAGGTCAATGATAAGATCTCTTCCTGCCTGGCTGACATCTCCACCTGGATGGCCAGCCACCATCTGAAGCTCAACCTCGACAAAACTGAGCTGCTCTTCTTCCCGTGCAAGACCTCCTTGCTTCGTGAACTCTCAATCACGTTTGATGGCACCACAGTCACTGCCTCTCACTCTGCCAAGAGCTTGGGGGTGGTCCTGGATGACCAACTGGACCTCAAGGAGCACATCAAGGCAACATCACGGTCCTGCAGATTCCTCCTGTACAACATCAGGAGGATTCGACCATACCTGACGACGCACTCCACCCAGCTGCTCGTCCAGGCTACGGTGACCTCTCGCCTTGATTACTGCAACTCTCTCCTTGCAAACCTGCCAGATTGTGCCATACAGCCACTACAGATGATTCAGAATGCCGCTGCCCGACTCATCTACAACCTCCCCAAATTCTCCCACGTCACTCCTCTGCTGCGATCACTTCACTGGCTACCGGTCGCTGCCAGGATCCGGTTCAAAGCCCTGACCCTTGCCTACACTGCTGCCAACAGGACAGCCCCCATCTACTTGCAGGACATGACTCAATTCTATGTGCCTGCTCGACCACTCCGCTCTGCGGCAGCAGGGCGCCTTGTAACCCCTCCCACCCGCCCAAAGGGATCACAGAGCTTCTTCACCCTAGCTCCCCAGTGGTGGAACGAACTCCCCGTCCCTCTCCGAACCTCCCCCTCACTATCCATCTTCCGCCGTGGCCTGAAGCCTCATCTCTTCAGACTATACCTAGACTAACCACCACCACGCTGTATAATAATATTTAAAAAAATAATTAAAAAAATAAATAAATAAAAAAAAAACCTTTTTCCTGTCACTTGTTACATGTTGCCCCATCCCTGCACTTCTTGGTAATTTGTATTTGTCCTAATACTGTAGCTTATTCTTCTGCCTAGTTGGCTTTGCAGATGTTAGGCCAGAATAGTGTTCATTGTTCTCGGCTAGAAATAGCTGTTCAAAATAAGTATTGTACCTTACTGAACCCGTGTTCAGCAGTTGTCTACGACCATAAAATGCACTTTTTTGTACGTCGCTTTGGATAAAAGCGTCTGCCAAATGAATGTAATGTAATGTAATGTAATGTGTAGAAGACCGTGCTGTTGAGTCTCTCCAGTCTATTGCACTTCTCTTCTTATATACAGGGGAAAACCTGAAGTTGTGAAATAAAGACACAATCATGACAAAATAGTACGAAAATGAATCCTGCTTGCACTATCTCTGTAAACATATCACACTGGGTTAACCTTTGTAGCTGAGATACCAACTTGTTCCCGATGACATTGGCTTTCCAACAATGCAAAACATGATTAGAAAGTATTATGGAGAACCTAAATTTTACATAATTCTGATGCAATCGGATGTTTTGCAACTGAGCACTGTCTCTTTGTCATACTTGCTGACTCACTATCTGCACAGCAAACAGTCTGTTATTTGTATTATCCTTTTTCATCTCTTTGGGGAAATACATTGGAAGATAAACATTATTGTTGTTGTTGTTGTTGTTGTTGTTGTTATACCCTTTTTTTGGGTTCTTTTTTCTCTCCAGCTAAATGCCTATAACTCTATATATGGTGTGGTGAAAACTCAAGAACTTGGGTCAGTTGCAGCATGCCTTCAAATTGGAGACTAGCATGAGATTTTCTGAAGACATTCCATATTTCCTGGATACAGATCAAGATAAAGACCTAATTGCCTTAGTCCCGTTAACATAGTTCCATGCTAATCCTGATTGCAGAGGGCTTTAAACCCCACCTACAGTAAAACTGCAGTTGTGTACTTCATAAACCGGTTGGTCACTAGGACTCTGTCCAAATCAAAGCCCTTCCATACTATTGAGTATGCTTGTTTAGTACAATGGATCATAGACTGTAGGAAAAATATGGACAAAGTGACCCATTGACTTTCCATGGACTTTTGAAAAGCATTTTGAAGCTTAGTGTGATTGACAGTCCGGAGCCGTTATTAACCACATGAGATAAAAGCCCTTGAGTGATGTTCAGTGACTCGGCAGTGATGCAAACTGTCCCTAGTTGGTCCACAACATAATTAAAATATTGTCCTAATGACACAATAATTTAGTTTACAGAAGATGTACAGTAGGACAGGTTGTTGTTAACTATGAGAGTGTGTCAGACATTTGTTGTCTCAAAGTCACAGTAGAAATTAATCTCCTTTTACTAAACTTGAAGAGATTATTAAGCATTTTAGGTCTTTCCTCATAACTTTTACTTTTCATACCAGGAAGCAATTTAGTTGCCCTCCTTTGAACCTTTTCCAGAGTCTCTATATCATTCTTTGAGTATGGTCCCCAGAACTGCACACAATACTCCATGTGTGGTCTGACAAAGGTATTGTATGAAATAATATAGCTTCCTTGGATTTATACTCAATATTTTGGCTATATATCCCAGCATCCTTGCCTTTTTTTTTACTGCTACAGCACAGTGCCTAGAAACTGAAAGGCTTTGATCAACTCATACTCCCTAGTCTATTTCATATTGAACCATGAATAATTCTTTACATATTTACTAAACTTTGATACATAGTCTTGATGGCACACGTGTGCCCTTCAAATAATGCCATAAGCGCTCAAGCACCTTCGGTGCTTGGCCCCTAATAATAATAATAAAATAAAGGTGATTTAAAAGTTTATAAATAAGTCTGTACATTTTTTGAGTCATGTGTTGCTGACATTTTGTTTAATATGTCGTAAAACGACTTTATTATCATTTTACTTCAAGCTTTGGGTGAGAAGTCCATATTCCAAGAAAGAGATGGTAGTGGGGTAGAAAAAGGTAGGACAACGTAGAAGTCTCACAGTCTTGTTCCTGATAAACTATATTTATATTTTTACAGTATGTTCTTGTCATTCTGATTTTAACTTCTCTTTTCACAGAAAACAGAAGTGATCTTGCAGCTGATGTTGGAAGGGTGGAGGCTCTGGCAATTACACAAGTAAAAACACAAGTGAAATTTGATATTTTAGCCTGTGTGTTTTCAGTTGTGTAACGTTTCATGTCTGTATGTTGCAACGAAGGCCTTCTCAAGACTCAAGTCCACAATTAGGGAGGTATAGAGGATATGCATTGACGTCACTTTCCCACCGGAATACGCCCCCTCAGTCGGGACTGAGCAAAACATTCTGCGACATGGCTGCCTTTAGTAGAGGAAACTGCAAAACCGGGAGTAAAACAAACAATTATCTGCTTAAATTAAAGGCAGTTGGACTCGACAGTGATCCTTACAACTTACCAAAGAACCAGTGCATGGACATTCAACAAGAAATCGGAGCTGTTGTTTTACAGTCTGCCGAAAACTAAAGAAAAGAGAAGCAAATGCATCGCTGCAGTTCACAGAAACAACTTGAATCCAGGCACCAAAACCTGGATTTGCGGTTGTTATTTTGTGTCAGGTATGTTGGATTTTTGGGTAAAATCATATCTTATTAATTTATATGCTTGACTAGCTAACACTATCTAGAACACTATCTAGGAAGTTTGTAGAACACAAGGCTCATCATCATGGTTTTTAAAAAAATAAATGCTGACAAAAACTATTCAGTTACACAGAATATAAATGAAAGATGCTAAATATTTAATTGATGAGTAGTCAGTACATAACTTAAGTAACTTAAATAACTTAGTTACAATCTCGAAGATTTCCGTTTCGTTCTCTTTGGCGGTACCAATGGCGAAAAGCAGTAATTGCAGGTGTGTTTTTGAACCTCACTTCCCAGAGATCCAACCGGATCCAACGAGTGTCGCACGTGTGACGTCAGCCATTTGGCACCTGGGCCACGCAAACTATAACAGTTACTATTTACTGAATAAAAAATGGTTGGTATAAAAGTAACTGTTGCAGCTGAGTGCCACCGCTCGTTTAAGAGATGAGAGAGACGAGTTTATTTCTTTGGACGCGACTGCGTCTTTTTTTATTTTACGGCCGCCACGCGGCTTTCTGTTCGCAATTCACAACACACAAGACACAATACACAATCCCCGGCTGACTGTCCGTCAGCTCTTCTTCCGTCTCCCCTTCCTCTCTCTGTCGACCCGCTTTTAAGCGTCCAGGCTCACTGTCGAGGTAATCAGCACATTGTCCATCAATCAAACAATTAACCATCAGTGCTGATTAATAATCCCAAACAGCCGTGGCGCAGAATTCCGAGAGCCGCCCCGCCCACTCTCTCTCTGCAGCCAACGCAAAACCACGCCCACCCTACCACAGTAACGTTATGTACATACTCATTCATTGTCTAGCATTAGGCTAACTTAAGCTGTCTTTACACTGCTGAGCCGGGTTAAAATGCTGTAGCAGACCTGGGGTAGAATTAGTGGTGATCAATTTTCACAAACGTTCTTTATCCACCTTTTGCCCGGTATGAACATGTTTACACTGCAGAGAAGAATTCGCGGGATTCGCTGCGGCTCGTGCAATTATGTATCTCGTGCACAATAAACAGTCTTTTTCGTGAATGATTGTTGCGGGATATTTATGAAACGACTGCCTTGTTGTTTCTGGTTTTGCTAGCTAAACTGTTCGAGAATAAAGCTGAGCTGGGTGTTAAATTAGCAATCAGAATAAGAAGAATAAAACAAAAACAAATGAGATTTCATCAAAAAAGGCACCAAGGCTGAAGGAACATATGAGTAAGCGTAATAAAATAATAACGCTAATCCATACTGCCGTATTCTTTTATTTAGTTTTCTCCGGATTGACATTTTTACACAGAAATCAGACCCGGCTCTGCTCCACCTATACCTTGGCTTTATTCCGATCATTAAACTTGATGGCAATGTAAATAGCGGTAGCGTTAAGGCCAGTTCAGATCAATGATTCACAACGAGACGAAACGGTTTTAGAATGTTGCAGAGAAAATTGCAGCGGTGTGAACTGGTTAGTTGCAGAGCGTCTGAAGCCGTTGCCTAGGGTCTCAAAAGACCCACCTTGTCAAATCGCCAAATGCAGTTTTAGAACGTTTACCATCAGACGTCTTGGAATTTTGCAAGTTGCATCCAGTCTCGTTGCGAATCATTGATCTGAACTGGCCTTTAGTTAGCTACACTGCAACGTTGCAACAAGGTAGCATATTACATTCGAGAGACGGTTTGCGAGGTCGGTACCGGTCGGTAGCGTTAGCTAACGTTTTTTATAATTGTTAGCTGACGTTAGATTGTGTTATTTACATTAGCTAGCTAGCTAACGCAACTTTACCTGATATGAGAGATGGATATGTTGCCTTTCTTGACATGGTCCGGTAGCTAGCGTTAGCCGTGCACAGAGCTATGTAACTTAGTAACGTTACATTGTCATCAAATGTAATACGAAATCTACATCAACAAATAATATGACCTCTCATGTTACACAAAAACTCTTTAGGGTTCCATAACCCCCCTCCCCTCCCCTCCCCTCCCCTTCTCTGTTATCGTAACGCTGGCAGACACCAGAAAAAACAGTACGCCGCTCACACACAAGTGAGTTGAAAAGCGAGCCTGTTGCGTTAGCTCCGCCTACCCTCTGAGGCGGACCAACCACTGATGGGTGATGGAAAACACGTCACTAACTATGCGCCGCTTGTGAGTTTTTCCCAGGAATGTCGCCACAGACACCTAGTTCTTTAATCATAAATTATAATAAAAATAATATTAATTAATATAATAATACGCTTAATCCCATTGTTTTACCTAATTTGGCGATAGATAGTGACTTAACAGACATTTATTTTAATGAAAATCTTTGAGATTATTACTTTAAGGTATGATTTCACCCAAAAATCCTAATATGTATTTTACCCAGGGATACCTTTCATGAAAATTCAATTATGTTTTCTATTCCTAGCTGCATATAGTCACAAAACGTGTCTGTCATAAAAAAAACTTTATTTTTCAATCAATCACTCAATCAATCAATCAATCAATCAATCAATTTTTATTTAAAGTGCAGAATCACCATGCAGCATGGTCCCAATACACTTTACAAATAATGCAGAACAGAGATGCATTAAAGAAAAAGGAAAGAAAGAAAGAAAGGAAAAGAAATGTAATTGAATAGACAATTTAAGAGATCAAATTTGAAATGTAGTATTTAAAACACAGTATTTAAAATGGCTGATAAATGTTTTATCAGCATTTAACATGCGATAAAAATATAACACTTTTTGGCCAAATAATTACCTAATTTGGGAAAGGCAAAAAATCAAAATGATGGAGAGTAGCATGATCCAATTAGAATCCCGTAATGTTAAAGCCCTGTTCACTGTACAGCTGCAGTCCTCATTCCGAGGCTTGGCTGGAGCATAGGCAGCAGTTGGCGATGGGGCACATCTCATCCAGTCAACTGCAATAGATTTGGATGCAACAGCCTCTTGATTTATCCCACCTTGCTTCAGCATCCAGTAGGAATTTCCCTTGAAGAAATAAGTATCACCTGAGAGACAAAGGACACAACAGGAGAATTATGAGGGAGGTGCATAATAATAACTGAAACAAGAGGGGGAATAATGAAAAAATCCCACTACATTTTTCTATTAATACAATTTCTTGGATCTCATTTTAAATATTTCCATCACCTTCCTTTTAATTCAAATTAAATTCCATAACAAATATGATCCTGTGCTTTGCTAAAAATGTCATGAAAACATTTAAGATATTTCAAACTAAAAAGGAACACATGTCATTTTTAAATAAATTCCACTATTAATATTATGAGTATGATGATTGCCATACCCATTACGGTTTATGGAAATTAAATACACTTCAATATACTATAAATATGTTTACTTTTTAAAAATATAATGTTAATATATTACAGAGCCATATGTAATATATTACAATATCTAAAAGTAGTGATAATTTGTATGTCTGTCCATATATTGCGAAGTGTTGCAATATTTTTATGAAATACTTGATCTCAATACTTTTCAGCATAGTACACTTCTGTAAGGGACACTGTCCCTCATAGTGGCAGATTTCTGGCCTCAGTTCCTTTCATGAGAACACTGACATCCCATTTACTTTCAGAAGATGAAGAACTTGTGGACAGGCTTACATTGCATTTGAGTACATATCTGTCACCTCTCTGCTCTGCCCACATTTTAGGGTAAAGCGCACCTCTGTCTTGACCTCTTTCTAATCACAGAGCGAATCACCCTGCAGCTCTTTTCTGGGCACCTTTGCCAGGTGGCCAGACTGTGACACCTGGAGGGGTGGGAAGAGCAGAGAGGGGTGCTCCTCCTCTTTGGCTCCTGTCCGTGGTCCTGCAGGGCCCCCCTGACTGTGGGAGGAAACCCGCACAGCTGACAGCGGCCAATGGACTGAATCAGCCCTCTCTGCTCTTCCTCCCACCTCTCCTGGGATTGCACGGACAATACAGCCAATATGTTCCCCGAGACCAGGGAAGATGTCAATGGTTCATCTTCTAGGGTACTACAGTGTACTGGAATTTTAGGGCTCAAACCCGTTTTGTGATGATTGTTTCTGCCTGTTCCCCAATCAGTGATGTTGTATTGCTACTATACTGTACAGATTACATTTAAAATAATTAATTATTCATAATAAATGAATATAATATGTTTGTGTGACGGCTATGTAACATCTTATTTCTCACCATTTTTCCAGCTGAAAATGTCATCAGGGTCAGGGGGTACACCTCCCCAGAGAGTAGCATCTTTTGGGTAGTCTCCATCCAGCTTTCTCTCCATTCCTCTCCTCCCTTCATCAAACCTCCAAAACTGCCTACCACTGAATAGGTAGGTCTTCCCATTGTGGTCCCATACAAATGCAGCCTCCACTCTCTGTATCTCATAACCGTCTCTTGACCTCATTGTCCACTCTGAGAGTGGATGTGGGTACCCAGGAAGGGATGTGGCGCCATTGAAGACCCAATACTGATTTCCTGTTCAGATAGAAACATGGAGAGAGAAAGACAAGAAGACTCCTTTAAATTTTACGTTACACAGACAATAACCCAGCAGTGTTCAGACTGCTTTCTCTCTTACCAATAAAGAAAATTATGTGACTGTCACTCTTCCTCTCGTACACAGCATCAACTTTTTCAATTCCTGGGGGGATCCCAATCCAGAATTTCCATATCAAAGCTGGGGAAAGAGAAACCGATGAACCCGACTGCTGGATCCGCCAGAAATACGGGCCTGGAACGAGAAGAGCAAAATCGCTAATTTGTCACTGTAGGACGGCTGAGTACAATGTTATGAACTCCACAGCACTGTGGTCCAAGAAGTGCATTTTGGACACTGGTTCAATATTTTGTTCTCCTACCCTTGAACAAGAAGATCTCTCCTCTAATATGAGCCACTGCATCAAAGCTCCCATTGCAGGGATTGGGAAGAGAGTGGTTTGGCCTGAGAGAAGGAAAGTGTGCAGGTGTAACAGAGGGAGGGGTCAGTGTTACACTGATGCAGAGAGCCAAGACTGAGATAGTGTTGCCAGCTAATAATAAAACAATACCACAATAATTCAGCCGCCTTGAACATGACTGCTTTGTCATACAGAGGCACATTACTAATACACGTTCCCAGTATATATAGAATAAAATCACACTATTTGTATTGCACAGCACACAGAACGGGTTTAACATGACCTACACTCCTGGGCAAAAAAAATGGGCCAAGCCCAAAATGGCAAAATATTAAGCTTCTAATGGTCTTGACCAGAAATCATTGGTCAGAAAATTAGCAAGAATTAAACAAATGCACTCTTGAGACCTCCTGTGCCACCATTTGCTCGTTTACTTTTGCTGCAGTGAACTGTTTGGCAGCAGCACGGTGATTTGAGGCTCATTTGATACCTTGGACCCTTGATTAAAAGCTAATTTTTTTGCCATTTTGGGCTTGGCCCATTTTTTTTGCCCAGGAGTGTAGACATGAACTGAAGCCACTGAATACAGCAGCAGCATTTCATAACATAATTTTGCTGCTTAACCTGTGTTACACAACTTATATTTTATTTTTCAATAGTAATTCAAGTTGAGTGTCTTGTTCAAACATACAACAGTAGTGCCCCTCCTGGAATTTAAGCCTTAAGTTAAGTTTGGGTTAACCACGGCAATCCTAACTTACTTATGCCCACTTACAATAGGCATTAGTTATTGAATGTACTATGGACACTGAATGGACTATTGACCATCCTATTTTTTATTTATTGTATTCAGACATAACAACTGTAGTATTTTATATAATGATGGTGATGATAATAATGATGATGATGCTGGTTAGTATTATTGTAGTTGTTGCTGTAGTTATTGTTGTTTGATGGTGATGTTGGTGGTGTACTCGCTTTTGTGTTGGTCTTGGAGGATCAGGACTGGGCAGGAGAGGAGGACGAGGAGGACCAGGTACGTCACCTGGAGGCCGTGTAGGGGAGGCTTTTCTAACCCCTGAAATAAAGATATAGCCAAATCATACTGAATTCTAACAGTGATATTATAAACAGAAAGCAAAAAGAGAAACACACATAGGAATGTGAAATAAGTGATCTCTCACCATACAGTGTCTGGATGGCCAGTCTGTCATCCATGGGAAGTTTATATGCTGCAATGTCCCCAACTGGACCCTGGTAATAGGGCCTCATGATGGAAGGATCAGAAGAAGAATGGGAGAGACCCAGGGCATGGCCAAACTCATGTACAGCCACTGCGAATAGGTCTGTGCTGCCACTGTTCCCTAAAACATAATGACATTGATTTAAATGTAAGTCTATCACAACCACCTGGGTATCTGTCCATCTGTTCATCTATCCATTCAGTAACACCTAGCACCAAAGGACCATGCTCTAATCTTGGGGAGCAGAGGTAAATGGTGAGGTTTGTTGCATACAAAAAAGCATGGATATCATTGAAACAGATGAAAATGTCTTTCACAACTTATGTTGATTTCAGCAGCATAACACCTCAGCCCTATCTATTTTATGCACCTCCATAGCTCCAGATTTCCTCATCGTCGAAGTGCGTGTCCCCTGCAATGTCGCCCGTGCCAGGGAAGAACGCATGAGCAAGAGTCCCTCCTATACCATCGAAGGGGTATCCATCGTCGTGAAAAGATCGAGAGAAGGACACCCTTATGTCTCCCCCCTGTCCGGCTCCTTGTCCGTAAGTCTCGGATAGATAATGAAAGCTCAGCGGTGTAACATCGCTCCACACTTTGAGGGCATGAGCAAGGATTGGATTAACTGAATCAGACTGTATGTGGGTGCCTATGGTAGGGAAGCTGTGGACGCTAGGTACAGGTAGGAGAGAGAAAATATTACACACAGTGAGGGAAGTCAGTCACTGGACGGTGTGAAAATGAATATCTCATGGTGGGAATATCTTCGTCCTCTTTTAAGGTACCTCCAAGTTATGTCCGTTTTGTCCCAGCGCAGCCCTGACAGAGCATATCTCTTCCTCCTCCTCTTTTTCAGCATGTCTTCCGGTCCCACAATATCAGGGAGAGAACAGCGAGGGGTTGCCATAAGGGCAAGAGTGTCTTCATCTGTTAAAGAGATGAAATGGGTTACAGCTGCTTAAAACGAGGAGGAAACAAAGTGACACAATTATAATCTCCTTTTTTATTAACTCATTTTCTGTAGCATCCTTACAGTTACCCATTGCTATAAAATTTAATTTCCACCTATTTAAAATACTAAATCTTCACTATACATAAGGAGGATAGGTTGTCCATTCATCTTCATGCAAATCTACTAAATTCAGGTTAAGATATCAAGATAGATAAAAGCAGACATCCAATCAAAGATCAGTATACACATATTGATATGCAAAAGCCAGGCAATAAGGCAGGCTTGTTGTCAGATGATAACATAATTAATGAGCGACTACCCAGCTTCCCAGTCTCTTTTAGCCCAGCAAATCTCTGCATTTGGCGAAGTCCTTTCTCAATGCCCTCCCTTGTCTGAAGTCTCCCTGTGTGGGTGTTCGCGGGAGGCAGGTATCCATACCGGCTCAGCCAGTCCTGAGAAGGGGAGAAATGCATTACACTCACTGGAAACTTTATTACGTACACCTGTCTACTGGGTAGGACACCCTGTTGCTTCCAGAATTTTTCACAGCATGGATTAAACAAGGTGCTGAAAACATTCCTTTGGGATATTGGTCCATGCTGACTCGATAGCATCATACAGTTTCTGCAGATCTTTTAGCCACACATTCATTTTACGTGACTCCCACTCCACCTCATACCAAAGGTGTTCTGTTAGATTGAGGTCTGGGGGCTCAACAGGCCATTGGCGTAAACTGAAGTCATGGGCATGTTAGTGGAACCAGCCTGAGTGGTTTGCTTCATGTGTGCTTTGTGACATGGCACATAATCCTGCTGGAAGTATCCATTTGAAAAAGGGTACACTGTGGCTATAAAGGGATGCACATGGTCAGTAAAAATGCTTAGATATGCTGTGGCATTCAAATGTGGCTAAATTGGTATTAGGGGCCTAATCTGTGCCAAGAGAACATCTGACATGCCATTACTCCACCACCGCCAGCCTGCACCATTGACACAAGCCTGGATGGATCCATGGACTCATGCCACTTACACCATCTGCATGTCACAGCAGAAATCAATATTTGTCAGGCCAGGCAACGTTTTTCTTCAATCCTCCAGTTTTGGTGACCACGTGCCCACTATAGACTCATCTTCCTAATCAGATGGCAGAAGTGGAACCTGGCATGGTCTTCTGCTGCACTTGGCCATCTGCTTCAATATTCAACGCATTGTGCATTCAGAGATGCCCAACACTGTTGTAAACCGCTGTAATTTGAACATTAGTGGCCTTTCTATTTGCTTGTACAAGTCTGCCTATTCTACTCGGAACTCTCATTAACAAGGTGTTTTTGCCAGCAAAACTGCCATTCATTAGGGGTCCAAGCAGCGAAGCTGGTGGAACCCTATTGTATCTGTTAGGATTATTATTATTCTTATTTTTCTCCGCTAAAAGTGTCTGAGTCTCAGCAACCATCACCTAAAAATCACCTATGTCGGCCAGATGGTGGCGCTATAACAAGGGTCATGCATAAAAGGCCATAACTCCCACACCATAAGTTAGATCAACACAAAACTTAATTGACCTATGCATCTGAATGTGCTCTACAACTTTGCCATTGGGACTACCTATGTCCGCCATATTGTTTGCCCGCCATTTGGACTTTTTTATTAGTTGGGGTGCGGAAGAGCTGGAGCTCCAAATCTAAGTGTTACGACATCTAGTAAGCTTCTTTACGGCAAGCCACATCCATGGCAATGCAAGTAATCCGACACGGTAGGGTCTAGTTTTTATCAGTGAGGGGAGCGTCTGAACGTCGGGGAAGCGATGGAAGATAGTGCCAGCCAGAGTGCATGCTAGGCTATTAAAGGTTTGTTAGTAAAGGCTTTTTGAGAGGATGAATCATTACTTTTCTTTGGCATGGATCCATTTGAAGACAATATCGGGTGAGTTCGTTTAGTCTTTGAATCCGTCATTATCCTGAGAGAAATCGTATTCTCAATTTAATCTCTAAATTGACTGCAAGCTTAGGGTTGTAACTAGGTAGTTGTTTCGTAGGTGACTTAGTCTTAACTCGTCTTAACTATTGCTTGTATTTTTGCATTTGCGTTGTTGCTGTTCTTGTTTGTGTTAGTGTTAATCAGTTTAACCTACAGGGTCCAAGATGAACTATGCGGTTGTTCCCTGCACTTGGAATGGTAGGCTACTGCCCTCTAGGGTTTTCGACACACTTGTTCCTGGTTATGGTTATACACTTTGTTGTACGTCGCAGGTCGCGAGTTAATATTTCGTCTTTTGTTTAGTTTTTTCTCAATGGCGTATTTATTATTTGAAATGTGTATTTATGTGTTATTATTCTATCTGTCTCTGAGGCGCTCTGAAATGTGCATTCTCTGCTAAGCTGAGCAATGGATTGGAATATGTGTCTGACGTAGTGTTGCACGTTATACGGAAACTTCAGCACTTTTTCGGTACTTAAAAAAAAAAAAAACAATTCGGTATTAGAATTTTCCGACGTTCGGTAGTTTTGCGTCAAATGTAAAAGCCAGGGAAATGTGTCTCCTGCATTACTGATTGAGAGGATGAAAAGTGTAATTTGTCAGAATCTTCGCTAGATGGCAGTAGCAACTAAGGTTGCCAAGTGAGGTGACGTGCGCTTGTGCATTCACTTCGTAGATACAGCGCAAGCTTCCACTCAGTTGACTTCAGTAGCAATAGATGTTCTAATTTGTAAATATTTTATTATAGGAAGATGCTGTATTGTTATTAAAATATGCTGTTTTTAGATTTATTTAAAAGTGAAAGACCTGTTTTAAAGAAAAGTTTCTGATCTATTAAGGTAATTTCAGTATCGTTAGGTACCGAGTATTGAATCAGTATCGAGTATCGTGATACTAAACCTGGTATCGGTATCATAGTCAAAATTTTGGTATCATGACAACACTAGTGTGGCGCCTTTTTTAGTTGCGGCATGGAAGCGCTGCAGCTGTACATACACGCTGGGCCATCTAAGTGTTACGACATAGTAAAGGCCTTTACGGGAAGCGGCCAGGACACATCCATGGTGACACAACTGTCATCCGACAGCGTCTCTTAGCACAAAATTGGCCATAAGTCATCAATTTTTTATACAATCATCATGATATTCATTAGATATGTTGGGTGAAGGTATATGATCATGAGGACAAAGCCATTTTAAAATCGCTCCATAGGGGGCGCGATGGTGCCAATGCTTGGACCCCTCCCAACGCCGCTTGCAGCTATTTCTGAGATGCTGGAACCACCATGTCTGGCAGCAACAATCATACCACGGTCACTTATATCATATTGAGATTACTCAGTTTAAGGTTTGCTCGAACAACAACTGAACTTCTTCACCATGTCTGCTTGTTTTATACAATAGATGACATAATGGCATAAGTTGGTTTCATTAAGGGATTATGCATACTGGAAGTATCTTTTACATTTACTTATAGCTCTGGCAGAATATGACAGAATTTGGACAATTGCATCTACTTTCAGTGGACATTATTGTTTAGTGTGTAAAATGTATTTGCAGTATGTTGAAGTTAGCAACATGGTCCTCTACTTTCAGTGCTGCTAGTGATGGACACCATCACAAACACACAACTCTGTAGCTTCCGCTCTCATACCAGGGGCCTCGTCCCTGAAATAGTCTTACGATCACATTGTGCCTTAAATAGTGGCTAACACAGAAACCCATACCTACGTAGTTATTTTTAAAAACCTCATTGACGTCGATATGATCGCATCTGTATGTAAAGGTAACGGAAGTTATCTATAATTAACATACCTGATGGGAACATGGAGGTACTGCGCGTTTGAGGGCTGCGAGCGAATACCAAAAGTGAGCTGTGTGGGCGCTTTAAGAGCAACATTTAAATGATAATCTATTTAAATACTGTAGCAATTTCAGCGACCAGACGGATCGATTCCTTGAACCATTGTGCTCATTTATTGACAGGCAAAGTCGAATGCAGCTTTGAAACAAGCACGGGATTCTGACCTACCCGCGCGCGCATTACATGCTTTTCTTGTCCTACACCTGCGGACCACATGCAAATCACAGGTACAAATCCCAGTGGAAACTAACTGGCTGTTCTTTTACACAATTCCCGAATAACTGAGCACACACCAGGAAGTGTTACAAATACATTAACTACACACAAGACGAAAATATGAAGGGTCAACTGCGTGCTTAGCTGGGGATTAAACCTCAGATTTGAACCTCTAAACCACAGCTGTTTTACAACTGGAAAAAGCGAATCGTTATTCCAGAGGTTTGGATAGCTGTCCCAGTCGTTTCACCAGCTAAACACGCTGCGAAGAGTGCAAGAAATGTTGGTCGCATTCACAAAGCAGGGTAATTGTAAAGCTCGTTCACGTGATGTTTGAGATTTATATGCGTAATAGACACAAACAGGCCACTTTAAACCAAACGTAAGAAACTTTTCTCGGTCTCGGTTATTTATTTCTTTTTTAATAACCCAAGAGAAAGCGCGTAATTGCATTTATCATCATTAATAACCTTTATGGTAGCTCATACAAATGCAGTCTTACCACACCCCGGGAGTATTGGTGTTGGTCTTGGTGAGGTACTGGAATGGAGAGTCCAACAGACATGAAAACCATCATGGTCCCGGTTAAACACAGCACCTGGTAAACCATTCCGCACTCTGGCCCAACTCACAAAATCCAACACACTGGACGCAGACACGATCCCTGACAGCTTACAATATCGTCAGGTCCGATCTATTTCCTACACGTTGTATGTCAGATCTATGGAATTGGGCAGGGCTAATCAGGCAATTGGGCAGGGCGTATCCTTTGTGTGACAACCGTTTCAACTGAAAATGTCGTAAACCGCAAATGCACAGTAAAACGGTTAGTATTTATTCAACTGTAACAGAGCTCGTAGGCACCACATGTAGCCAGGTGCTTATGCATCGTAACAGTGGCAGTTTTACGGTGTGAAACAATTAAAACATTTTAAAAGCCAAAACATTTCGCAACTGGACCGTTTCCTAGAATAAGTGCAAGGAAACCTATTCCTTGTCTCATTCGGTTAGACTTTGATTTAAATTGTATGCTCAGAATAAAATCAGAATTTTTTTTGTACTAATAAAATTATTCATTCTTTAATTATTGACACTTCTGGTGACTAGTGTTTATGATATTGGTGAATATATTGCTTGTTCATTCCTCATAATCTTTCAATGATTCTTATGGCATGTGATTGTGGACTGTCAATCCAGTCGTGAAAATGTTTCATTCAGTGAATTAAATTGCATAAGAATAAGGTTAAACTCTTTTTTTTCTTTCTGATGTACCGTTTTTCTACGACGCTTAAGTTGGCTCCCGTTTCGCTGCTCCCGATTCGAAATTTCCGGTCCACCTTAAATCGGTTGCGTTATATGATTGGACGGTTTCGCGGTCTTCCTTGCGTATTTTCAAAGGTTAGAATTTGCTTCTAAAAGAGAGATACGAATCAAGAGAGAAATTGAACAAAGGTGGTAATAAGAATTTTAAAAAACTATTTTTAATTATGTTACGTTCACTTCACATATCTTTTAAGACTGTAGGCTACTATGGACAGATCAGTGTCACGCATTTTGTTTTCTCCTCAAAATCTAATAGTCTCACCATTGCATCAGGTGTGTATGAGAGAACAGGAAATAATGCACATCTAATATGTTGTGGACGAAAAATCACTGCACCATATTCAAATAAAACTCCAAACTGTGTACATAAACAAATGTATGAATAAAATCCTATTGAAAAATTGACGTTGTGGCAAGTGAGTGCCACCCCTCCTGCCTTCCAACAGACTCGCGTGAGACAAGGGTTGTTTTTAGCACTTCCGTGCTCTTTTATTAAGCCCACGGCTTTCGCTCGGCCGCAACGTAATACAGGCTTTTCTTTTTAATTCGGTAATTCTGTGCAGTTCCGTCGTCTCTCCGGCGTTCACTCTCGAAGACCCCCGGTCTCCGCTTTTAAAAACCCCAGGCTCACTGTTGAAAACAATCAGAGGCAATCAGAGCAATTAAACAATTGATAATTATCGGCGCTGATTACCTCCACCTGACAGTTGTGACGGGAGAGCCGCTCCTCTCACTCTCTCTCTGCAGCCGACGCCCAAACCACGCCCCCACCCCACCACATACCCCCACCGCCCAACTTAGGCCGGGGAACCATCCGGCTGATGACCAACGCCCCCCCCCCCTCCCCCCCCCCTCCTGGGGGCGAGAGAGGAAGTCAGCCACGACCATCCGTGCACCCGGTCTATGGACCACCTTGAAGTTAAAAGGCTGCAAAGAGAGATACCACTGAGTGATCCGGGCGTTGGTAACCTTCATGCGGTGGAGCCATTGGAGGGGGCATGGTCCGAACAGAGGGTGAATGGGCGACCCAGAAGGTAATAACGAAGGGCCCCGACCGCCCACCGAATGGCGAGGCACTCTTTCTCCACCGTGCTTCGCTTCGCCTCCCGTTGCGACATTTTTCGGCTAATATACAGCACGGGCGGTCGACTCCCGAAATGAGCCGTGCCAAGCCGATCCAAGATCTCGTCGACCCAAGGAATTGGATAAGCATCAAATCGTGACACTTCATTTACTTTTCTATAATCCACACAGAAGCGAATAGACCCATCAGGCTTACCTACCAGCACAATGGGGCTACTCCCTAAACCGCTGTAATTTGAACATTAGTGGCCTTTCTATTTGCTTGTACAAGTCTGCCTATTCTACTCTGAACTCTCATTAACACGGTGTTTTTGTCAGCAAAACTGCCATTCATTGGTTGTTGTTGTTTTTTTAAATTTTTTTTATTGCTCCATTCACTTTGAACTATAGAGACTGTAGATTATGAAAATCCCAGGACAAGCAGCTATTTCTGAGATGCTGGAACCACCATGTCTGGCAGCAACAATCATACCACGGTCACTTATATCATATTGAGATTACTCAGTTTAAGGTTTGCTCGAACAACAACTAAACAACTTCACCATGTCTGCTTGTTTTATACATTAGATGACATAATGGCAGAAGTTGGTTTCATTAAGGGATTATGCATACTGGAAGTATCTTTTACATTTACTTACAGCTCTGGCAGAATATGATAGAATTTGGACAATTGCATATACTTTCAGTGGACATTATTGTTTAGTGTGTAAAAATGTATTTGCAGTATGTTGAAGTTAGCAACATGGTCCTCTACTTTCAGTGCTGCTAGTGATGGACACCATCACAAACACACAACTCTGTAGCTTCCGCTCTCATACCAGGGGCCTCGTTCCTGAAATAGTCTTACGATCACATTGTGCCTTAAATAGTGGCTAACACAGAAACCCATACCTAAGTAGTTATTTTTAAAAATCTCTTTGACGTAGATATGACCGCATCTGTATGTAAAGGTAACGGAAGTTATCTATAATTAACATACCTGATGGGAACATGGAGGTACTGCGCGTTTGAGGGCTGCGAGCGAATCCCAAAAGTGAGCTGTGTGGGCGCTTTAAGAGCAACATTTAAATGATAATCTATTTAAAGACTGTAGCAATTTCAGCGACCAGACGGAACAATTCCTTGAACCATTGTGCTCATTTAATTCTCATTACCACCTTTGTTCAATTTCTCTGTTGATCCGTATCTCTCTTTTAAGCCGCGTTTCCACCGCAGGAACTAGGGTCTAAATTTAGTTCCTGGGGCTTTATTTTACCCCCCAAAAGGTTCCTGCTCGGGGGGTAGTACTTTTCGAAAGTACAGGAACCTTTTGGGTGGAGCTTGCAGCGCTGAACATTTCTGATTGGTCGCAGCATTTTCTTGTATTTATTTTCCGCCATTACCCGCCATGTTTGAAAATATTTATTTTCATAATAACTTCAAATCAAACTTGTATGTTATGCGGCGCAGTAGCCTAGTTTTGGTTATAGCCTGCCAACGTCTTGGAATTATAACGTGTGCTCTTCTGTTCGTTTTATAAAATGCTAAGCATTCGTGCTGGGACAGCATATTACGTAGGCTACCAAAACATTCAAACGGATTAATTCGGTTGCTGAATATTTTCTTCCGGATTTTCTTTGTTAGCCCGTTGTAATTGACTCAAAACGTTTGATACAGTTATGTGAGGTATGCGGTAGTTCTGCGTAATTAACATTGGTGATACAGTACAAGCAAACTGGAAATCACCTTCCGCACTTTTTTTCAGGGTAAAATAACAGGTTAATTCTAGTAATCGTCCCTTTAGCTTTTTCAGACTGCCGTAATTTTACTCAATTTTACTGCCATTTTTCAATTCCACGAAAAGACCAGGAAGACTATGGACTAATTTATGGTGCATGGTTCGCATCTGGAGGGCACACTTCGCTGCTCGGCTAGCAGTAACTTCGAAGGAAAGCAAACGGTGGCTGTACCACTACTAATTTAAATTTTCACGCAAGTCCGAGTTTTCGTTCTATTCTTGTCATTTTGCGATTAGCCTATATGGAATTGACGACGAGAAAGTAATCAAACAGCAAATTGTTTACAACGTGTGCATGTTTTCTGCTGTTGTTGCCAGTTATACATATAAATGTGAATGCATTCTGTCGCTTCGGATGTCAAGACATGAAAGCGAATGTTCGCATAAAAACATAATGAATGTGTTTGAGAGAATATATGAAAATCAATAAATACAAAAGTAACCATATATAGTCATTGTTCGTAACCCGTTGTATATAAGTGGAATAAACCCCTCCGGGCTGTCCCGGTTATTAGAAAATAATGTAGGCTACTTCGGTGGTAGTATGGGGTTACAGAAGAAATCATATGACAGATGGACCGACGACAACGTCGCTTTTTCATACGTCAGTGGGCTAATTTGCCTAATCTTCGCGGGACTTTAGACCGCGGTGGAAACGCAGACAACCATGGGCTGAAGGAACCTTTTAGTTCCTGGTAAAGTAGTTCCTGGGACTAAAAGTTCCGGGTAATTTTGGTGGAAACGCGGCTTTAGAAGCAAATTATAACCTTTGCAAATACGTAAGGAAGACCGCGAAACCGTCCAATCATATAACGCAACCGATTTAAGGTGGACCGGAAAATATCGAATCGGGAGCCAACTTCAGCGTCGTGTTTCACGCCTATTTGGAATGACCGTTCTTATATGATTGGTCACTGTTTCATTTCACTCCTCAGTCCACATGCTGAGCTGTGCAGTTGTATATGTATCTCTTGTATGTCTTTGGGACGTATCAATTTTGAGAAAGATTGAAGCTGTAATTATTACATGTACAGTAGGTTCAAGCAGAGCAATTATGAATAAATTATATGCTCAAGATCACAGCAGTGTTACTGGGTGAATTACAGGCTGAAAAACTCTTACTCAAAAGGAAAAAAATATCCTTGTCTGTTGTAACCAACTGTGTTGATGCAGAAAGATGCATCTCTTCATGTTCATGTTTTCACCAATTATCCTTGATCAAATTTAATCACAGAGTTGACATCTTGCATCATGTTGACATTCACCACTTTTACTTTTCTTTTTAAATATACACTCACTGGCCACTTTATTAGGCACACCTGTTCAACTGCAAACTGCACCCGTTAATGCAAATATCTAATCAGCCAATCACGTGGCAGCAACTCAATGCATTTACGCATGTAGACATGCCCAAGACGATCTGCTGACGATGACGATCTTTGACGATCTTTAAGTAACTTTGAACATGGCATGGTTGTTGGTGCCAGATGGGCTGGTTTGAGTATTTCAGAAACTGCTAATCTCCTGGGATTTTCATGCACAACCATCTCTAGGGTTTACAAAGAATGGTCCAAAAAAGAGAAAATATCCAGTGAGCGGAAGTTCTCTGGGCAAAAATGCCTTGTTGATGGCAGAGGTCAGAGGAGAATGGCCAGGCTGGTTCGAGCTGATAGAAAGGCAACAGTAACTCAAATAACCACTCGTTACAACCGAGGTATGCAGAAGAGCATCTCTGAACGTACAACACGTCGAACCCTGAAGCAGATGGGCTACAGCAGCAGAAGACCACACCATGTGCCACGCCTGTCACCTAATGAAGTAGCCGGTGAGTGTGTATATACCACGTTTCCAAAAGTATGTGGACACCTGAACATTACACCCATATGTGCTTCTTGAACATCTCATTCCAAAACCATACACATTAATATGGAGTTGGACCCCCCATTTGCTGCTGTAACAGTCTCCACTCTTCTTGGAAGCCTTTCCAGTGAATTTTGGAACATGGCTGCGAGGATTTGCTTCCATTCTGCCACAAGAGCATTAGTGAGGCTGGGCACTGATTTTTGGGCCTGGCTCACAGTCAACCAATTCATTCCCAAGGTGTTTGATAGGGTCAAGGTTAGAGCTCTGTGCTGGCCAATTAAGTTCTTCCACACCAAACTCAACAAACCATTTCTTTACGGACCTTGCTTGGTGCTTGGGGGCATTGTCATGCCGAAACAGGAAATGTTGCCGTTTCCCCAAAATGTTGCTACAAACTTAGCACACAGTCCTTTAGAATGTCATTGTATGCTGTAGCATTGGAACAAAGGGGCTAAGCCCAAACCATGAAAAACAGCCCCAGATCATTATTCCTCCTCTACCAAACTTTACAGTTGGCATTCAGGGCTGCTATTAAATATTATCTCTTTTTATTATCTCTTTATAAGTTTAACACCAAACACCACAATGAGCCAATAATGTACAAACAGCAACATCCTGCCCTCACATAACCACCAGAGGGCACACACTCCTAGTGTTCCTGTCCTTTATAACTCAAACCCCACTGCTGTAACATCGGATTATGGGCAAGAGTTGACAAAAGAGGTATGCAAGTATGCAATAATGGCAAACAGATTAAAGTGTATGGCCATTTTATACCTTAAAATCAGTTGCATTTGCACCCTTATGACATACAAAATTGCTGTAGATTTTATATGCATTTATGTACCACTTATGTACCACGTATGTCAACCCCTGATTATGGGTCATTTTCTTCAAGATGGATTCTGCAGATGTGTTTATCATTTGGTTGTGCTACATTTTGAAGAAGCTAATGTAAGAAGAGCACAGGCTTCTTCTGGCTACACAAACCCTGTACACCACCAGCAGCCATTCTTCCATTTTTAGCCAGGTGCGCTCAGAAGTCACTGCAGCTGCATAGAATCAATGGGTCTCATGAAACGTGTACGATCACATTTGATCGTAAACTGCATGCAAGAACTTTTCCAAGAATATTTCGGCGTTCGTCATTTTTTTCTTATCTGTATCTGTTCATGGCCGTTTCCTTATGCAAATCACATGAACAGGATCGCACTTAAAATTTACAAACAGCCAGCATTCATCATCTCATACACCTCAGCTGAAGTTTGCCAATTGGATCAAAAGGGAAGTGGAGTTGGCTTGTTTTCTGTTGGAACCGTAAGTAATGTTACCTGAAGTGTGAAGCTAGCAATAATAAGGACTTTGTCAGGGCCTGAAACTTTCTAAATAAAAATCCCAACAATAAAACCATTATTACGTTCCACATAATGGAATTAAGAAATAATCTAATCTGCCTTACTGTCTCTCACAGTCACTAATTTTACAGTACTAATGTTACTAATGGTATCCTGTTAGTTATGTTAAGTGGGGCACGTGGGGTGAGTGGGCAGAGTTGAAGACAGAGAAGGTGACTTCTTTGATTGTAAGCACAGGACCACAGCAAGGCTAAACAATCCTGCATTGTATGCTTTCAAGTGGACCTTGTGAACTCTCTCAGCCAACGGGGGGTTGAGTGACGGAAAAACCAGCACGGTGAGGCAGAGGTAGTGTTTAACAAAAAAGGTCTTTAATAATGGTAATGAGTGGGGGTAGAGGTAGGGGGAGCCAAAAACAACTAAAAAGTCTTCCCGGTCGGGGTATCAGTGCTCCGCTCCAGGTCTTCACAGCCTCTTCTGGAGAGAAACGAAAAAAAGAAGTAGGTTAAGGGGGGACAGGGCGTGGTCAGCCCGATCCGGGTCCGGTTCCGGTTCCGGTTCCTTGCTCCGGCTGCCGGCTGGTGATCCTCCGTTTCCAGCGAGTTGGCCCACGGCCGCTTCCAGTCTCTTCCCGGTGTAGAGTCGTCCGGCGTGGCTACGACGGAAGCCCCAGCAACTCTTCCCTTCCTTGGGTTGTGCTGCTCTATATAAGCCTGCCTGCTCGTTAGTACAAGCAGCTTCAGGTGGGCGCCGGCAGCCAATCCCGCAAGCAGCTTCAGGTGTGTGGCAGAGTGGAAAATTCCACCTACCTTCCCTCTGCTGCAGCCCTGTCCATGGTGCTGCCGGTTGTCGCCTCAGTTGGTCTGCCGGGGGCTGTCCAGGGTCCTGAACATCTCTAGACAGGGGTTTGCTAGGTACCGCCCACTCACCACTTTTCCCAGCGGCCGCCGGTGTCGATGGGCTCGGCCGTCCTGGTGGTCTCGTGGGGAGCACCGATAAGGGATCGGGGCGCCACAACCTCAAAAAGAACCACAAACAAACCTTGCTGTGACCACCTCTTGAGGTGGCCTGAGTAACGGTTCATTTCAGGGGGGTCTGAGTTTGTTTAGTGTGTCTAAATATGCACAAAAAATGCTGAGTCATCAGTCAGAGTCCTCTTGAGAGGCTGAAATGAACCAAGTGTGAAAAGACTCTGTCTAGTCTTAAAGTTTTTCTGGTATATTTGTTACGGGTGAGTTACCGAGTCGGGATTGAACCCAAGTCGTGCTGGTGTTGACCCTGTGCTCTAACCACTGAGCCACTGGAGCTGAGTGGACCTAGAGTCTTCAGAACAAACAGCAAGTGAAACAGCCCTCAAAGGAAGAGAGAAAAACAAAAGATCCAATAAAGCTCAGAAGATTACTAAATAAGAAAACAGGTCAAAAATACAAAATCCCAAAGGTTTTTTTGCTGAAAACAATGACATTAATTAAAAGTCTCTGAAAAAATCCCTAGGGGGAAAATGTCACCACCTAGAGTCCAAACAGAAGATTGTCCAGAATCCTAACAGGACCCCCCCTGGCTCCTGACGTTCCTCTGAGGACGATCAGGATGGCGCCGCTGGAACTCCAAAATTAGCTCTGGGTCCAGAATGTCCCAGGCAGGGACCCAGGAGCATTCCTCCGGGCCATTACCCTCCCAGTCCAAGTACTGGACGTGCCCACGGACCAGGCAAGAGTCCAGCAGGTGGCGGACTGTGAAGGCAGGTTGACTCCCAATGAGCCGTGGGGGAGGGGGTGGGCAGGTTGCAGGGGCAAGGGTGCTGGTGAGTACTGGTCTGGAGGCGGGAGACATGAAAGGTGGGGTTAATCCGCATTGACCGGGGGAGCTGGAGATGATATACCACTGGATTGACCCTTCTTAGAACCTTAAAAGGGCTAATAAACCAGGAGGTCAATTTGCGGGACTCCACCCGCAGAGGAAGATCCTGGGTAGAGATTCAAACCCTTTGTCCAGAGCAATAGGATGGTGCTGGTCTACGCCAGCGGTTGGCCTGATACTGCTGGTGCTGAGAGGCCTGTTGTAGGGCCAGCCACACTTTCCTCCAGGTGTGCCGGCAGAATCGAATGAACCTCTGGGCTGAAGGGACCCCGACCTCAAGCTCCTGGTCCGGGAACTGTGGAGGCTGGTACCTGAACTGGCACTCGAATGGAGACATCCCTGTGGATGAGCAGCGTAGGGTGTTGTGAGCATACTCTGCCTACAGGAGGTGGCTGCTCCAAGAGGTCGAGTTAGTGGAAGCAAAACAGCACAGAGTCGTCTCCAGGTCCTGGTTCAGCCTCTCCGCCTGGCCATTGGACTCAGGATGAAAGTCAGAGGAAAGGCAGCTGTCTCGGAAGGGTTTGAATCTGCTGGGTCCATGTCGCTGGCTGAGTCTTACTGTTACGGGTGAGATCCCTAGTTGGGATTTGAACCCAGGTTGTGGTGGTGTTGACCCTGTGCTGTAACCACTGATCCACTGGAGCAGAGTGGACCCAAATGCAGAAACTCTCAGGAGATAGATGTTGCAAAAATTTACTTTAGTCTTTGCTAGAGTCTTCAGAACAAACAGCAAGTGAAACAGCCCTCAAAGGAAGGGAGAAAAACAAAAGAATCAAAAAAAAGCTCAGAGGATTACTAAATAAGAAAACAGGCCAAAAATACAAAATCCCAAAGGTTTTTCAAAAGGCACAAATACAAAATCCCAAAAGTTTTCTTTTCACAAGGCACAAATATAAAATCACAAAAGTTTTTTTTTTTCACAAGGCACAACAGCAAAAACAGGAAACAAGTTTCAAATATTTTTAAACACAAGGATTAGCTCGGGAGAAGACACCAGAAAGGCTAGAGCATTCATTCCAAAGCAAGGCAACTCAAAGACTCAGCAAGGAAGAACACAAAACAAAGGGTTTAAATACAGTTACAAACAAGATACAGCTGAAAACAATGACATTAATTAAAAGTCTCTAAAAAATCCCTAGGGGGAAATGTCACCACCTAGAGTCCAAACAGAAGATTGTCCAGAATCCGAACAATATTCTCCTAGTTTATTTATTTATTTATTTATTTTTGAGCCCTCCAGTAAAGATCTATTCAAGTTTCGGAGCTCTATTTTCTGGAATCAATGTCACACGGTGCATGGGGGCTGTCAATGGCATGGCGTGTGGGCACACTGGGCGTGGCTAGTGAATGTTGGGATTTTCATGAGAGAATTAGAAACAGTTGGTAGAACTACAAACATCTTAAATTGAACCTCCACTAGAAAAAAAGCATGACCTGTATTGAACTGAACTGTACTGAACTGAATTTACAATTACATTCTCTTACACTTTGCTCATTTCCCTTTTTATAAGAATATGAAAGTAATATTAACCCGTAAGCATAAAAATATTTTTGATGGCCAGGAAATGATATCAATTACTTTTTTTAAAGAATTTCTTTAAAACTGTCAAGAAAGAAATGAGTCAACAGGAAGTTTAGCTCATCCTGTTCTTGCTTGCAATCATAAAAAATGGAAAGAACTAGTGAAGAGGAAGGCAAGACCACATACCACATCCTCTATGACTTGACACGCTCTTCAAGTCAAAATGTTTTTCATGGTACAAAACATTTAAAAAATGGTTGTAAATGTGTGAATGATTTCCTGGGTGTGAGTACTGCAGAGAAGATAATTAATGGGTGAAAACCCTTATATGAATAGCTGCACTGCAGTCCAATGCTCTTATGGACAGATGATAGAATATGGTACATATAGGCTCAGTGCATGCAGGTTGTACCAGCTGTATATGGTGGCCAAACATTCAGTGATTTGACATTGTTCTTAACATTCTTTTCATTCACTACCTGTGTGTTTTATTAAAATATATGTGACTATCATATAATTTCATACATTTGACATTTAAACAGTTCTACAACTAGAATATTGTGTGGGTATATAGCCCACATTTTGGTAAATTTAAATTTAGTAGATTACAATTCATAGTTGTGTTTGTTTATCATTTTCTATGAGCTTCATATTATAAACTACCACCAAATAAACTTGAGAGAATGGAGAAAATCTTATGAATTTATGGGCATACTCAAATTCCTCTGATTGCTGTAAATCATTCATCAGAACAATTCTATTCATGGCATCCAAATCTGAAGCTTAAGCTGGTGTCCGGAGAGTGAAGGTTGCAGTTGGAACACGGGCAAATAACAGCTTTCATCTGGAAATACCTGAACACCTTGGGTTTATATGCATGATTCCTAAGTCCATAACGGCACCAAAAAGAAACTGAAAGAGGAACAATGCACAGCAAAAATCTACACAAAGACACAGTATTAATACATTTTACGCTCTAGGGGTATTTCTTTCTTTTTTCTCACCATTCATATAGTCCAGCTTTTCTGTGCCCCTCTTTCCTTCTCCACGTGTGCGCTAGGGTGTATACATGATTGCACACATAGGCACACAACTTTTTACTGTGCACATTTGGACAATATCACGGTCGAATATAGCTCCCCGTTCCTGAGCTTATCACCCTCTCCCTTTCTTTGAGAAATATAATCATTAAATCAATAAAGACAGGTGACAGTTTTTTTTTTCTTGTGACTTCCCTTTGTGACCCAGACACAAAGAAAAGGGAAGAGAAAGAGAGAGAGAGAGAGAGAGAGAGAGAGAGAGAGAAAGAGAAGAGAGGAAGCTGTTGACTGCATGCATGAACATTTTTACCACTGCAACATTTCTATTTCAACATCCTATTTTTCTTTTTATTACTGTGTTTTTTCACAACTGCCGGAAGGTAAGTAAAGTTTTTCTATACCTTTCAAGAACAGGGAGAAGATACATAAATTAGGACAGCAGCGTAAGAGTTGTACAAATGGTATGCTTCACAACTGCTACTTAAGGATAATTTATACTATTCATTGCAGTATTTTTTGAGGCCTGTTTTTTAAATCTAAATTTGCTTAGTTGCAGTACGAGAACTTTTATTGCAGTCTTTGCAAATTTCTTCGATGTGTTGTGCTAATTGTTTACCTTAGCGGTGTATTTTCACTCTTTTTATTTTTTATGAGCTTTTGAAAACCAAATAAAAAACACTACACTTGACTGTGTGATCTTGACTGAGTCACAACAAAGAGCAGCTTTCATACAGTAACGCTCCAATGCTTTCTCTGTCTATATTGTAATGTGAGTTTCCTGTTCTGTATAATTACAAAATGAATGTAGTGTAAAATGGATTTAGGGTAAAGGGTTAGGTTTCTGCTACAGACAGACATTTATGGCTTCTACTTTCATCAAATGTTAATGGCCCTGTTTGCCTCTTTCTTGTAGGGAACACACTCATTTTGTCCATCATTGCTGTATTATCACCCTCTCTCTCTGTACTCTGTTCACTTAAACAAAGAGGAAGCCTAGAGAAAGCGAACAGCACATAAGAGGAAGAGAAGGGTTGTGACTTTCTGGCTGGCATGCGAGTTTACTCCAGAAGCTTATAGAGGACACAGGAAAATTGCAGAAAGAAGACAGGAGGGAACATTTAAATGTAAACACTAGAGAGCCAATTCACTGTTGAATCTGGACTGGATTAGACAGCAAAAAGCGGAATGACACCAGCAGAACACGAGGACATCTACAAATTGATAAGGCTATAGATAAAGGTGTTACCGCATATGACTACACCCAATATCTTAGCTCTGTATTGCATAATGGTCTGAGACTCAACAAGAGTGGTAATATAGAGGCAACAGATGCAGCATCATCCCAAATGGATGCATAAGGACAAAACTGTACAAAAACAGTCGAAAACATAAATATGAAGTGCAATTATACACTATGAAGGTAGCCAGAATGATACATCAAACCAGCTAATAATCTTAATTTCTTCAAACAGACTAGGAATAAATAACTGTACTGTGGCTTCTAGGACCATCACAAAACTTTGAAATAGCCAGCCATTCAATACAAACTTGAAGAACAACATAACATATCATTATTTCTACCATTTACAATTGCTATTAAAATTGGCTTCAGTCTCTGGCAAGCTGTGAAACATTTTTTATCATCTCATTTTCAAGTACATACTTTCAAAAGATAATATTTCTTTCAGAATAAAAATTAAAGAAACCAATAATCCCAGTATTCACAGAGATCAGGTAGGAGGAATCAGCTTTTAGCTGTCATCTACTTCTCCTGGATTCACCATTAACATTGACAATCACCATGTCAGTGCTAGTACTGACCTTCCTCATACACTCCCTCACATGCTCTCCTCTCTTTGCCCAAACATACTTGCCCTCCTCAGACTATGATTTGAACATGACCACAGAAACGTCAGAAGATGTAACACGTGGCATGGGTTCTCCAAATTTTAGTATGTTCACTCCTCAACCTTCAAATGTTCCTGTAAGGGAAACTACTGCAGTGCCCATGCCTGAAAACACGGCAATAACTGTTGCTGAAACAGAGTCCATCCTTGAAACTACTATAGCAGCCATTTTGAAAACTACGGAAGTGCCCAGTACTGAAGTTGATTCAGAGGACACATTTGAAACAACCCCTAAGCCCAGTATTGAATATGTTACCTCTTCTATTTCCCAAACATTAGAGGGTACTCGGCCTCAAACTCCAATTCAGACCAGCCACCATGTTAGTCGGGTGGTCCCTACACAAGCAACAACTCCAGAGACATTTGCCTCCACACCCTTCAGCTCTGCATCCCAAAATGAGCAAAGCTCAACAAAGAGCACAGTAGATGATGTGACTTCCAAGTCAAATCCAACCAAAACCCTCACGGTGGTCACTCCTTCCATGATTCCAGAATCTGCCAAGACCAGTTTTTCAAAGCCAAGTTCAGACCTGAAGCCTACCTCCACTGTTGGTTCTACTGCAAGCAGTCCCACGCCTGTCCCCATGACACAGGGTTTTGGGATAGTAATCATCATCATAGCATTGGTGGTCTGTATGAGTGGGATCATCTTTATGAGCATGTTCTTCAACAAACGAAGGAAGAGGAGATCTGAAAACTTCAGCTACAGCTTCAGGACTGGAGGGAGCAGTAAATCCAAGATGAAAAAAGGTACAGATGATGATGCCTGGTTTGGGCCTGTGGCTTTGAAGGGAGATGAGGCGGTGGAGGCAGGGGAGGAAGGGGGCAATGAAGTGGATGGAGATGGTGAAGGGGTGCAGGTGGTACTAAGCACTTTTATGGCAAAGGAAGAGGAGAAGGATGGGGTGAATGGGAGTTGTGTAGGGGCAAAGGAGGACATTAAGAAGGATGAGGAGGTACCCCTGTTGATCACTGATGAGGATGTGGAAAAGGCAGTCAGTCATTCACCTCCCCTGTCTTCTTCCCTTTCTCCTCCGCTCTCTGAGACTGCTGCAGGTGAGCAAAATGGGAGTCCAGCTTTCTGTCTGACCTCTGCTGTTTGAGAGGGAGAAATGCATTTGTTGATTCCTTACTAGTCCCTTTCAAATTGAATGTCTGATCAGTTTAGCTAAATTGTGAAATGCAGTGATTGCCTATAATGACAGTTGAGAAAGCAACACACATGAATTACAGGGGCCAGATGTTAAAAAAGAAGAATGACACGACATTATTTTTGCTAACCAATGTACACAATATGAACAAAAGCACCTGGACCACCCCCCCCCCCCCCTCCCCTCCCCTCCCCCCAACTGAAAACTCACCTCTTCAGGCTGCACCTCTCCCCATGCCTCCCTGCCTCCCTGTAGCCTCTAATTGACTATGTAATCTTAGGGCTGTAGCTAGGTAAGCTGCTTATCTTAGTTGACTTAGTTATTGCACTCGCACCTACTCAACTATTGCTTGTATTATTTGCATAGACTGTTTTGTTGCTGTTTTTGTTTGTGTTAATCAGAGTAACCTACAGGGTCCAAGTTAAACTATGTGGTCGTTCCCTGCACGGTACTTGGAACTGTACTTCCCTCTAGGGTTTTCAACACACTTGTTCCTGGTTATGGTTATACACTTTGTTGTACATCGCTCTGGATAAGAGCGTCTGCCAAATGCATGTAATGTAATGTAATGTAATGGTACAGCATACAATGACATTCTAGACAATTCTGTGCTTCCGCAACAGTTTGGGGTAGGCCCTATCCTGTTTCATGATGACAATGCCCCCTGGGACATAGCGAGGCCTTATAAAAATGGTTTTGTTGAGAATGGTGTGGAAGAACTTAACTGGCCTGCAAAGAGCCCTGACCTCAACCCCATCCAATACCTTTGGGATCAATTGGAAATCCAAGTGCAAGCCAGGCCTAATTGGCCAATCAGTGCCCGACCTCACTAATGCTCTTCTGGCTGAATGGAAGCGAATCCCTGCAGCAATGCTCCAACATCTAGTATAAATCTTCCCAGAAGAGTGAGGTTTTTATAGCAGCAAAGTGTGGACAAGCTCTATATTAATGCCCATAATTTTGGATGAGATGTTGGATGTCAGGTGTCCGCATACCTTTGGCCATATAATGTATTTAAAATACTCAATTGTGATTTGCTTTGACGAATGGTGAAATATCCTAATGGGATAAGTTGTGTCCAACAACGCTTATAAATAATTGACTCCAGTATATGATTAACTTACTTAGTTGTCATTATTTGTAAAAATAAATATTTAGCTTCTCATGCCAAACTTGTACTGAATTCATTATTCAATCAATTATTCTTATGCACAGTGCACAGTATTTTTATTCAAGCATGGTACAGAAATCGAGTGCCAAGTTCTGATGACTAAAAAACATTTGTACACATCATATCAATTTGAACAGTCATGAATTTCTCTCATTTCTGTGTCTTCTTCGTTTTTGTACATGCTAGGTTTTATCTCTTAATTTGTTTAGAAATACTGGTAGCATATTTTGGCCAGACATAAAAAATTTCAGGTTAGAGAAACACAGAAACACTGATATTATTGGCAAAGATCTAAATGCACTGCTTTTGCTGATTTTTTGTTTGTGTGTTTGTTTGTTTGTTTTTTGAGCATACTATTCATTTTAAATATTTGGGATTTATATTAATTTAGATGTACCTTTAATCATATTGGAAGCATAGCTGCATGACATGAATAGAAATGTTTATATTTCTATAAATAGTACTGGGTTTTGGCATTCTTTTGTAGTCAGTTTATTTTACCCTCTGTGTGTTTGACGTATACAACATTTTGACAAATAACAATATTATTTTCTTAAATAAGTAGGTGACATCACATTCTTTCCAATAAAATATTTTCCGAAACCTATTAATTTTGTTTGCTGTTCTATTTTTGTTGCTCTGTGTATGTTCTCAAACATTTAGAATATGGTGTGATAAAATGTGCTGAGGATGGGCATGTTCTTGTTCACCATGTTATATTGATATGGGTCAGTACTGTGTGGTCTAATTGTTAGGATTTTGTCAATTGCAGAATTAAATAATACAACTAATTTCTGTGTGACTTTACTGCGTCCTGGTGTTTAAATACAATGTGACATAACCAGGACACACCAATAAGATATTTTGCACCTTACAGCTGGAAAAATCTGCAAAAGAATTTTAAACTTGACAAATTAATTTCAATTGTGGACTTTAAACATGCAATTTATGACTCTGTGACCGAAATATGCTCCTGCTTTTAACCTCTTTTAACCTCTTCTCTACTTTTAATTATAGTTACACCTCTGTCTCAGTCCACATTTGATGTTTGGGTAACTTTGTGTTTCATGTCAGGTGCCCCTTGCAAAAGAGATTTCAACCTCAATGGGGTTCTCCTGGTTAAATAATGGTTTAAATATGAAGATTTCCAAATGTTTGCCACTAGAGGGCGCTACAGTACCAATTGAGGCAAAATAGGTCTTGGGGGTACACAGTTGTTCTTGTTTCATTTTCAGTCATTTTGGGGCTGTACTCTTCTCTCAGTTTTTGTGCTTACCAAAGAGCTTCAAGAATTTAAAGAATAATAGTAATAAATTAGGCAGGGAACTAAGTACAGAAGAAAAAGAGAAGTGACAGCCAGGGAAAAACAGTTAACACTTCTCCACTCTCCACTTGGACAAAGTAATATTAACTATGTATGGCCAGTAGGATTTATAAATATCTCATTATATTACCTAAAACTAGAACTACTGTGATTATTGTTGTATTCTCAATGACATTTTTATCTGTTTTCCTGAGCCCCCCATCCCTTACTGTGGAATGACAGGAAATGGAACATGGGAGGAAAGGAGGCATCACAAACAACGTGATAAAGCGATGGAACATCTTCAGCAATTATAAACTTTAGATAGCTCTTTGTTTTCTTAAAATGTGTAATCTTATAACTCAAATTCCTTGTTTTCAGTGGGACGGTATGGCATTAGGGAGAAGGGGGGAGGGAGGGGGAAAAGGGACAGAGGAAGAGGGAGAATTGTGGGGGAGGGAATGAGAAAAGAATGATTTCCCTTGAGACGGAAAATGGGGGAGGAGGAGAGGGATAGAGGGGAGGGCGGCAACAACGCTGACACATCTGGAAGTTATTGAGAACGAGAGAAACGGAGAGAGGAATTAACGGGAAACAAAAAAATGAAGAGAAGGTAGAAAGAGAAGGAGAAAAGTAGAAACAAAGAAAGATTACAAATAGCAGTTCCAATATTGTTCAAAGACTGGGTTTGCTGGGTCAAACAGAGAGTGCATTAAAAGGAGGAAGCTATACAAAGGGAGAAAAGAAGAAACCTTGTGTGAGGGGAAAAGTGTGCTGGAAAACCAAGTCAAACTACTAAAATAATACTATAAGTAATACTGTTAGGAGTGTCATAGTATTTTTGTGGATTTGGGACATTTCCAGGCGGAGTACAAATAGCAAGCAGTAAAAATTTCCAAGACTGACTACAAACTATCAACTTCAGCGTTGGAGCCACCAAGTGTTGATCATAGCTATTAACACTGAGACAGGTAGGAACAGATAAGATGTACATTTTATAGCACCATTACAATGACTCACGGACGAAGAAACAGTAAAGAAAGTCTCAACTTTCAGTACAAGAGAGGGTTAATTCTATGCTCTAACTGAGTACATGTTATAGTGCATTTATTGTACCATAGACTCTCAAGTGTAATTCTATCACTCCTGACTGAACGCCCAAAGCACTATTTAACATTGAGATGAACATGTAAATTCCATCACAAGGCTTCATCACAACGCTTCCAAATTTCCAAAATAAACTACTGGTTTGGCAAGAGCTGTGACATTTACATACGGCACTTGATTTACTTTGAAATGGTAGTAATGGTTCACACAAATAAACCCTTCAAATATATATTCAGTCAAATAAAATGATTGGATAAATGCATACACATTCAGTATAATCACTGTTAACCCTCTGAGTGTTGAACACAGCACTCAAATGCAGCTCAACATTGGGGCTACACGGAGGCAAATTCAGAAATTCTTTTCCAAATTAGAATACCATTAAAGAAAAGGCTATGCGGTTTATACTACTTTTGCCCATTCTTCACTGTTTTCTAAAAAAAAAAAATTATAATTTACAGCCAGTAAAGTGCTCCAAATAGGGCGGTTACTTCCTGTTTGGAAGTCTAACTTCCTTTGTATGAAACAATGAACGGACAAAGTTCAGGCGCTTCACAAGTTCTATGACTATGCAAAACAATGCATGATTAGAGTACATACATTCAATACATTTCAATTACTTAAATCCAATATATTCTTGTAAGGTTTCTAGTCAGACAGACATACACAAATATGCATAGAAAAATAGACAAGAATGAGAGGAATCAGAATATGTGCGTCATTCTAGCGGTAGCCATTAAGCCGAGTAGGCTACTGCGTTTTACCCGTGTATCAACCACATTCTCCTTCAGTCAATCAATACTGCACATTCATAAGGAGTTACTCCTCTGAACTGATTCTGTGTTAAATGTGTCTCTTGTCTCTGTACAGAATGTCGGTGTCACGAAGGTGTCTTTGCTGTGTGAAATACCTTATGTTTGTCTTCAACCTCATATTCTGGGTTAGTACATTTGGCACCTGATTTTGGGTTTCCTGTCACCAACTCAGTCCAATTTCATTTTGTTTGGTTCCACACTTATTTCTATTACACAAACAAGTGAACATACAGTTTATCATATTCCAATTACAAATGACTCCCATCAGTACTATTATTGCTGCTCTCTGCCAATGTAGCAGTTCTCCAAAGCCTGAACAGCAATTGTATCACCCCCAGTCTTTCATGTTAGAAGTATGTTGATCAACAGTTTTTGTTAAACACTCGCTTTCAATGCAGTGACATCAAATCATCCCATGATGTCAATATTGTTAACATTCACCTTTTAACGACAGACTGACGAGACATCTCAAAATGCTTTAATCAGGCATTGTTAGAATATTTTCACTTCAACACAAGTTTAAATATGGATGTCAACACTTGCAACCTGTGAAAGTCAAAATACTCAAGTATCATGTAGTCATAGCTTTGATTTAATTGAAACTTGCTTAAACTGTGCTCTCAGAGCAGTTGTCTTGGAGAGACTCGATTAAACCCCTGAAAAGGGTTTAATTACAACTGAATCCATTCAGTATAGCACCATTTGGCCTTGCTGATCAAATGCTAATAATTCCTTTGCCCCGTGCAGCTAGGAGGATGCGGCTTGTTTGGGGTGGGGGTGTGGCTGTCCTTCACACAGTCGGAGTTCTCTTCCCTCCCGCTCTCCTTCCCCTCCCTCTCTGCTGCAAACCTGCTCCTCGTGGCCGGGGGGGTCACCATGATCACGGGGTTCCTGGGTTGCCTGGGCGCCCTCAAGGAGCAGCGTTGTCTACTGATGACGGTAAGGACGGCTCACTGACACCACAAACACAAGGAACGGTCCACACCACAGGTGTGCACGGAACATCATTTCTGTTTAACGCAGAACACCGTCAAGGCACTCAGCGTTTAGGGCCACTTAGACCAGCATATAATTCTTGTCGTTTACAGCAGTTAGCAGACACTGCTGCTCTTAGCGTGGAGGGCAAAGGAGCAGTATTGTACACACTGTACTTACAGTACACATAAGCAACAAGACACAAGTAAAAGCTTACTATACCAGTTTATGAACTGTCCTATCCCTCAGTGTACTTCCCCAGAGAGGATGTAGAAGTGTCTAGTCAGCATGTTAACCATACTCTGTCTCTCTTCATTCAGTTCTTCGTTATCCTCCTTATTCTGGTTATAACAGAGGTGACTCTGACCCTCATACTGCACATTTTCCATGAACAGGTGAGATTATCTGTTTGTACAGTCCCCCCCCCCCCCCCCCCCCCCTTACCCCCCTTGTGCTGTTTGGACAATTCTTGATCCAAATAACTATTCTTTTGATCCCTTTTTCACGCATTTACTTATAATGTCTAGCCACAATTATTACTATATTTTTGTTGTGTGTACTTAATGTATTTCTATTTAGATGTAGGCAAAGGTTGAGTCAAGATGGACAGAATGACCTGTTCTTATTTGCAAGTCTTCCAGTCTACTGTGACCACCCGCCTTAAAGCAACAGCTCTTAAACACGGATGCTCTCACCACTCACCTTTGTCTACCAGTCACATTCACAGGGTATCACACCATGTGTTTCTGCCCCCCAGCTCGACACAAAGGCACAGAACGAGTTGAAGAGCGGAATGGTAGACTACGAAACCAATCCAGGGCTGCAGAAATCGTGGGACAGCGTGCAGAAAATGGTGAGTGGGGAGGCGGAGGTGGAGGCGACAGAGGCGCGAGCCGAAAGAGAACCTCACAGACCGCACAGAAGGCCACAGTGTCCATATTTCCCCCCTCAGTTCAAGTGCTGCGGAGTGACCAATCAGACGGACTGGTACGCCGTGCGTAGCACTCTCCCCACATCCTGCTGCAGCGCAGAGATTGGCCCTTGCAAAAACGGATGGAATGAGGTCAGTCGCCGCCAAAACACACGCATCACAACCCTCAGAGACTTGAGCCTTTCACTGTCTAATGAAGGTCCTTAGTGTTATTCTAGGCATGATTTACATTAGGTTTACATTGTTTGGTATGGTCACGCCTTTTACAGTATATTTTACATACAATGTAGGCAATGTTTGCAGCAGGAGGCAAAAACTAGCTGTTACATGTAAACATGAAAGTTCCCCAGCAGAATCCAGTTTACCCTGAATACGGAATCTTTCTCTCAGCCCTGTTATCAAAAAGCAAGAAGATGGTTACTGGACAACATCACCTCAGTCCTTATTTTTGGAGTCTGCATTGGCATAGTCCAGGTAATGCTACCCCAGTCACTTTCATCACGCTTTTACATATATAGTATAGCATATTAAGCAATAGGCACGACATCAATACATAATTCCCTTTCATTTTACATCGATACCAGGGTTATTTTTCAAATACAAAATGCTGTTAGGGTCTACTATAATTCCATTTGAGAAGAACAAGGTTTTATTGTTTGCACCCTTCTATGACCTGTGCTTCCCTACTCTAGTCTTCAGTTCAAGTCAATGAACCGCTCTGCTCAGTCACTTGTAATATTACCCCTTAACCCCAGTTCTTTCCATTCCAGATTTTTGCCCTGGCTTTCTCTTTGTACATGTACTGCCAAATACTACGTGCTGAAAAATACCTGGACTGAAACCAGATGAGAAATGGGTAAACTTCACATAGTAGAGAAGAAGAATGTATTTGAGTATATGGAATGTGTATGGCACATAGCCTTATACTGTGTTAGAGAAACAGATGGAGCTTTATTTTTAGAGACAGTTTTAG
The DNA here is from genome assembly GCF_013347855.1 of Anguilla anguilla. Lineage (NCBI taxonomy): Eukaryota > Metazoa > Chordata > Actinopteri > Anguilliformes > Anguillidae > Anguilla > Anguilla anguilla. The sequence goes on from NC_049202.1 coordinate 40,820,309, forward strand.
GCAACACATTGTCAATGACCAGTATGTACTAGATACTGGTGTATAATCTTATTAACAGTAATGTTAGTTACTGCTAGCAATGCAAGTTACTGTTATTAGTTTGTTGTGAAACTAATTATGTTTCCTAAGGTTTAATGTAAACTCATTTGCCATACACTACAAACTGTGGAATCACTGTAAATATGTAATCGTCTTGTAACTTCTGCATAAACCACATATTGACAAAAAAAGAAAAAGGAACACTGCTTGTTTTTGTAACAAAAATGTAATTTTAAAATGACAGTTAAAAAATAGCATGTTTCACACATCCATTCTTTTTGGTTTTACTGCTATTTTACTGCTTGATAATAGCACATTGGTGCACACAGTCTATACAGTCTACCCTTTCTCCTCTGCACATAACAATGACACTGGAGAGGATGCTACATGATTTTCCGTCCCCATTTCTTCTTCATGTCAGGTCACAATTCAGAGCTCAGAGCTCACAGTGCATGCTCAATGGAGGTAGTGATGTACTCCGTATTTGTCCACAGGCCTCAAGCTGTCAGTCATACTCAGAAACATCTTCTAACTGGGCAATGTTCTCCTGTAGAGAAAGAGAGAAACTGTTAAAGCCACTAAGCTGTCATTTAAAATACGGATGTATCTCATCAGCCGACTACTGGTTGTGCTTATATGTACAATATCTACCAACCATTTAAATTCACACACACCCATTACTAGGGAAGTGCAGAAAAAGCAGGGGAAACAGTACTCCTAATTGGATCTGTCCTACGTGACTTTATGTTCATACTGGGAAATGTGAAACCAAATGTGCCAGGGAAATCCATAAATGAATCTAAAATGGACTCTTCCTTGTATTAGCTGCAAAAGAAAAACGTTGAAATATTCAAACAAGTGCTTAAATGTAACTGCTGTCATATTCACAAGACCACAAACTCAAATATGATCAGATAAGACCACTCTGTGCACATGTTGAACATACAGTATGCGGCAAACTGGTGTCATAGTATGTTCCAAAGTATCGATTTGGGATTTTAAAAACAGTGTATATTATGGTGCCTGAAGTACAAAACACAAAAACAAACAAAAAAATTAGCAGAGGTGCATAAATATAAATACTAAATTAGAGGCGCAGAGGCTATATGCAGAAGAAATGTGGCTTAATTACAGAAATGCATCACACTGATCACAGCACCATCAAATTCTTGGTGCAGTTTGCATTGTAAGAGGAATAATTCACTTTCTGTGGTTTCCGATTGCCTTTTTATGTGTGATGAAGGATATCTGTACAGGAGTTTCTGATGACCTGCCAGCTCTACAGTGGCTGGTATAGGCGCTTTTGTTAATTCATCATGTAAAGAAGAAAATACACTTCAAGTAACTCCATACAGGATTTTACAGCAAGATTGCATATGCCGAGGCTGTACACATTAGCATTTCTACGGAATTTATTCATAATTATAAACATCAGTTTTCATATTGTGCTGCAATGGCAGATGCTAAGGAGCCTAGAAACAGTGAAGCAGAAAGACAATCCGACAGGGCTCGTTCATGAACTAGTCAACCTTGGAATTGCTTTTGCTCGGTGACGTCAGCAACGTGGAGTTGGCCTGTTTTCTGTTCGACCTGTAAGTAACGTTTTATCTTTTTAGTTAGCTAGCTAGATACGTAAGGCTAGATGCCCATGGTTGGGTAGCTTTTGTATCAACTTCTACTTTCCCTCAAGGAGTCTTCCCCCTATGGGAACTGCTGTTACTGTTTATAGTTGCAACTTAGCTAGCTCGGTAATTCACCAGCATTTATTTCAATCAGGAACTGAATTGATACAGTATGTATGCTACCTAGCTACGTGTAGCTAACTTCACAAACAAAGCTAATAAAGTTGCAAACAAAGACTCCCATTGTCATCAGGTTTCACTGATGATAAAACACAGCATAACTGCCTACGCATCAGTAGTTCACCTGCATTTATTTCAATCAGGGGAACTGAATTTGATACAGCATGCATGCTGTCTAGCAACGTGTAGCCAACTTCACTAACAAGTTAACAAAGTTGCAAACAAAGACTCACTAATATTAAAACACAACATAATTTGTAGTACTTCCATTGAATTATAGAAATTGATGTTAAATGAATACTTAACGTCAATTAGTTCATGATGTTAATATTAACACCATAAACTCATACATTTACTGGAGGACACTGTATGATGATTTACTTTATGCCACTCAAATGTCCGCTGGTTAAGACTGGTTAAAGTTTTCTGGCGGGTAACAAAAGGACAAGATTGCAAAAGGACAGATTTTACAGACTTCCACTTTATGTGCACTTCTCAGTACAATGTCTCAGTATTACCTCCGAGGCAACTATAGTAACCCTTGAAATGGTCTGTGTGCCCCTTATGCTACAGTCAATATGTGCAAGTTTGTCAACACCAGACTAGATGGTTTACAACACAACCAAAAGTAGTTAAAATAAAAGTAAAAATACATGAGAAAAAACACTTTGGCACTCACCCAACCACCCTGACTCTGCACCCAGGGGGCAAATTTTGTCATGTACCGCTCAGCAAACCCCCGCATCCTCTGCGTCCCTGTGGCCGTGACGACACGCCGCGACACCTCCATCGTCACGGCGACCCGGGTCAAAGTGGGACTGGCCGGGGCGGGCGTGGGAGCTTCCGCCTGACTGGCAAAGGTATCGAGCAACTTGGCGAAGGAAGGGTAGGAGAGACGGGTCAAAGACGATCTCAAAAACGGATCCGACTGGATCTGTGGAAAAAAAAGAGAGCAGAGGGTGGAAGAGATGCCTCCTGCAGAGCCTTGAAGGCACACAGCAGGGAGGAATGGAGCGACAGAAGGGGGCGTTCCCTTTTATACCTTGTTGTTGATGGCATCTCCCTGCAGTGACAAAACATGGACCAGCTGTCTGACCACAGCATCCTTATCACTGGCTGAGAGAAGAGAGACACATCCAAGGTTATACAAGCACAGTGTAACTGCAGCGAAAAGGAATCAATTGTCAAAGAGCAGACACAGACAGAGCGCTGGAAGTACAGCTAAAAAACAGTAACGTCTTAGAGTGCAGACGATGCCAGGGTATGAATCCTGACACATGACACAGAGCAATCATTTCAGATCAACAATCTCACTTTCACTCGTGCTGGGAGGTGGGCTGACAGGAGAGAGCTTAGCCGTGTGCTTCTGAGCTATCTTATCCAGGGTCTCTGCCAGTTCATTATAGAACTGGGGCGGGTGAGCTGAAAGAGAGAGAAAGAAGGTGGAGAGCAGGTTGAATATACTGACTGACTGACTGAGCATCATGACACCATGATAACACCAAGACATTACTTACTTATCTTGAAGCAGATAAAAGACAGAAAGGGAAAAGAAGGCCGAAAGAACTAAAACGATCAGCCTTCCCCCACCCCACTTTCCCTCCTTTTCACTTACACGGTGAGGCAGGTGTAGCCTCAGGCTCCACCCCTGCGGCGAATTTCAGGGAATTCGGCCTCTTGGGTTGCGACTCCGCATTCGCCGTCTCCTCATTTTTTGGGGGTTTTATTTTGCGGAGGAGGGAGGAAAGTGGGGACTTCTTTTTCTTCTTTTTACTTTCCTTTTTCCCACTCCCTTCATCAGAGGATGAAGTGGGAGACTGACGCTCTGACTAAAATTATATCCATAACAAAATATCATATAGCAGCCTGCAGCTACAAACAATAAACATAAAACAAAACCTTTCAAATGCAATATCTACAATGAATATTTGAATTTTAAAATAATTAAATGATCACAATATTCCCATTAATGGATAGATTGAAAAAGGTGACATCCACCAGTGAAAATAACTAAAATCCTGAAATAAGGGTTTGATGCCAAAGACAGTTGTAAAACTACAAGCATACAATTAAGTTAACAGTATAAATCACGCTGCCTGCTTTCTTCGTTTATAAGTAACAGTCAATCATTCAAAGAAACCAGTCTTACATTTTCAGACATTTTGTAGTGAGATCAGAAATATGAAATAACGCTACTTTAAAACCGCTATGAATATTATTATAATATTTCAATTAATTTTTATGGTAAAAGCTAGCTGCTGTAATGAAGCACAGAGCAACTCCACAGGTTTTCCAATTTATCCTTTGACGCCCCTACAAACTGGTGTTGTGAGAAAATACACAACACAACAGTAGTTTTTAACAGTAGTGTGTAAAATATTTTCTTACTTCAGGCTTGTCTTGTAAGTGCTGTGTGCGATCGATGCTTTTGGTTTTTCCAGAAACATCTAGCTTGGCCAGGCCTGTTCGAATGTCCCGTTCAAGGGAGCCACTCTGCACTTGGACGTCCTTCTTAGAAGAGTCCTTCTGTGAGCGTCTCAATACGGTGGAGCGCTGCCGCATCCGCTTCCTTATCAGGTCTTTGATTCCGTGTTTCTTCTCCTCAGCTGCACTGATTCGTTCGTCCAGCGAGTCCCAGCCATCTTCCGCCTTCCTCGGGAAATTCTTCTCAAATGCACTGAAAGATAAACGACAAGGAATAAAGGATGGAGAATGAAAAGGCACTGCCATTTGACATGTGACTTGTCTGCCATTCATAAATGGTGGCTGCATTCACTTGACTTTTCAAAGGTATGTCGGGCCTAGATCATTCTGCTCATATTTGGGTTTTTCCACGTGGTGGCTTAAAAATGAGGCAAACACAGAAATAGAAGATGAATGCTGACACTATTCAGGCTAATCAGTCACCAAAAGCATGTTTTTAACTATTTTTTCTAGCAAGCTTTCGTTTGCGATACCATTTTTTTGTCCAAGTCTCTTGACAGACGTCACAGCACTGCCACAACCTACACTGTACACAACATCCAATAAGGCAGACCAACTGGCTGTTTCCCCTAATGTAGAGGCTACTCTTTGATAGAGGACATAAACATTGGAAGCACAACAACTTCCAGGACAGTCTGTGGAAAAGCAAAGCCAAACAAATAGGCTATGTAGATGTTGAGTTTATAAATCGCAGCAATAAGTAGTTTTATCCCTAAATGCAGAGAAGGCCTTTGACCGTCTTAAATGGCAATATATCTGGCAGGTCCTTAAATACAACGGCTTCGGGTCCTCCTTTTATTTCCACGATAAAACTACTCTACTCCAATCCTACTGTCAGAATCATGACAGGAACCACTTTTTCCCACTAATTTTCCTATCTCTTGGGGCACTAGACAAGACTGCTCTCTTAGTCCCTCACTGTTTGTGCTCTCTTTTGAACCACTCGATCAGATGATCCGTCAAAATCCTGCTTTAATCTCTGTGTACGACACTAGGCACCATTTACCTCTGCATGCAGACAATTCACTTCTGTATGTAAATGATGTCTCCACTCACCTCCCCTCTTTACTAGTGATATTCTCAAACTTAGGGGACAAATTTGCAGGCTACAAGACAGATTGCATCCTCATCAGCTTTGCTATCTCTGAACAATGCGGTGAACTCTGTAAACATTACTACTGACATTCCCATAGTTAAACAATTCCAGGACCTTGGCGTGAACATCTTTTCTTCTATCAATAAAATGACCACTGAGAACTATGACAGAACACTAAATTCAATAGTAACTGACCTAACAAGGTCCTGGAAGGTTATGCATTGGAGAAATGCATCTCTTAAATACATTAAATTGACCCACAATAAAACCAGATTTTCATTTGAAAACCGCGACTACATTTTGCTAAATTTCGGCTGATTTGTCACCAACAGTACTAGCTGCTGAAAGCACAGAGAATGCAGTTCTCTTCAGAACTTCAGAAACATATTTTCAGAAATAAACGTTATTAGTAGAACTACGACTTCATGCCATACTTCATTCTAAGGATGATGGTCGGGAGGTGAATGTGAGAGTGCACTGAGGGTGTTTATTTCCATGACGTGCAATTGAGGGCAAAGTGAAACCGAAATTGACAAATTCACGCTATTTTTAACAGGTTACGCGTTGTGTTTATGGTTCGTGGAATGAAATACAAACGTTGCTATGTATACACTCCACTACTATATTGATGATTATAACTATAGGAATGTAACCATTGTTTTACAGGCATTACAAAGACTACAGTTATTCTGACACTGTGTTTGAAACAATGGGATTTTGTAGGCTGTTTGTCACCTGCTTCAGTAGCTTGTAGACCAATCATTCAGTTCATAGCAAAAAAATATATAATTAGTAGTCGTATGCATAGTTATTTACGACGGTATTTATTTTTGTTTTATCTCATAGTTATATATAACATAAATGTATTTGTTACACACTGTATCAAGAGAAGGAGCAAATAGGCACAACCTGTGGTATTAATTCTTCCAAAAAATTCTTTAGGGAGCTACAGTAGACTAAAACGGGTGTAGGCTATACTGTGTAAATACCGCTGCTGCTGATTACCCTCTGATGCACTTCCCCCCTCCACTAGCTATTATCCTGGAGGACATTCTGGATATAGTGTTTGTGGTCCTGTACCTGTACTTGCTGTGGTCCTTGTATGCCCCTCCTATCCGGCCCGGCCGCTGGGCGAGAGGGACGGCCAGAGACTGGCGAAGGAAAGCTCCGAGCACCAATCGAGTGTCTTCCATGATCTCCACAAGAGAAACAGTGGGGGCAGGAGATGACGGACGAGACACATGGTTGGATGTGGCAGGGACTGCCATTGCTGAAAGAGAAAGGGGACCAAAACGAGAGGTCAAAAGCCTATGAAACGAATGACTGCATCTGACCATAACGGTAAAAAAAACACTGGACAGGAACTGCAGCACAACTAGTGTTGGTCTTTCTTATGGTTAACAAGCTACAAGCCAATGCCTTGTCAATGTCTATAAACACATCATATGAAGACAGCAAAGATATTAAAAAATTAAATAAAATTAATAAAAATTAAATCACTTTACTAATCAAGTCAACTTAGTACATTAAAGACATTGACTTGTTTATATCTTCCTGCTACCATATAGCAGTTACAGGTACATTGCACAGCACCAGACCATCTGCTTGAATATAAAGAGATGGCATATAAAATCCAGGTTATAATGCAGTACAGCAAGTCTAACAGCCTTTTAGTATTTCAGCTATTTCTGAGGACTCACTTCCTCTCTGCGGACAATCCACTGCACCTCCTAATCCACAGCAAGAATACTATCATTATACATGGTGAGTAATCTGTTAAATTTTATACGCCGCGCTCTATATGTTGTGTCATAACATGGTGCTTTCCCTACTTCTGATTCAACAGTTTTACTGATGACACTTCTACCTACATAATGTATTTTCCCACTAATACTTTGGCAATTCCTCTTTCAGTTTCAGGCACCCCCAATAGGCAATAAGCTCCTGTTAAATTTTTTTACATGTTCAGAAAAAAATAATTTATGTGGGTGTCTCCTAAAAATAATATACAAATATTTTTGGATAGATTTCACTGACATCGACAAGAATCAAAGTGGCATGTATCATGCATAGGATGAGTTGAATGCTTTGGAGCCGCAAAGTTTCATTAGTTGCATAGAGATTCAGATCATAAGTTCAGGATGTGGACGGTTTGTATTTTCCCCAATGAAAAAAAAAAGTAGTTAAAGGTCCAGGAAACTCAGTTCAAATTATGGTTATAATCCCCATAAGTGACAATTCATTGTCTTCTTAATATTTCTTTCAAGTTTGCAACCCACTTATTACCATTAAATTGTAATAACACCATTATATTATTGTGACCTGTTCAGCAGACAAGAATAGGGTGGGCGTGTACCCTGCGTTCATTAACATTCATATACGTAAGACGTCATATGTAAAACATTCCTCATCGCTAGCTAAGTTAGAGCTGGTTTGAGCAGTAACCTTACACAACCAGACAAAACGAAAGAGACCAACATAAACAAGGCTTTACCATCTTACAGTTGAACCTGATGATCATTCAATGTGTAATAACTGCTCTATAGCAGTCTCAAACTCAGGACATTACAGTCAAATGAAGAGTCTTTGATTCCATATGTTAAAGCTTGAAAGCTATTTAATTCCCGGCTAGCTAAAGGAAGGCCTACTTACCGATCCACCATGTTCTGCAAAGGTTCAAGGCGAAAATGGACAGTGCAAATACTAACTGTACAGGTTATTGTAATATAGCAGTGCCCGTGGGCTCCAGAAATAAAACCTATTCCTTGTAGGTTTCTTCATTTTTGTGAAAAGCGCACATATTGCTTTCTCTGCATCAAGAGAAGGAGCAATGCTTAGGCATTTTCAACTTAGCATGCCTTACTAACACAAAAGTGGCAAGACAGCCAATTATATATTACATGTAGAAAGGATTTCACTGGACTACATAGGGGCAACATAGCTCAGGAGGTAAGAGCGGTTGTCTGGCAGTTGGAGGGTTGCTGGTTCGATCCCCCACCCTGGGCGTGTTGAAGTGTCCCTGAGCAAGACACCTAACCCCTAACTGCTCCCAATGAGTTGATTGGTACCTTGCATGGCAGCCTTTCACCATTGGTGTGTGAGTGTGAGTGTGCGTGTGAATGGGTGAATGAGAGGCATCAATTGTAAAGCGCTTTGGATAAAAGCGCTATATAAATGCAGTCCATTTCCCATTTGGACTAAGGGATTTCCTTACGTAACAAACACCTAGTCAACCCTGCCACTGAAAACCTGGCATTTTAACCAGGGGGAAAGCAAGCCAATTTTGGCACAGGTTTTCAAATGTTTTTTTGTTTGTTTGTTTTTTTAAACAATACATCAGTAAAAAATTTACAGATTTCAGTTCAGGGACCTTTAAAAAGGTAAAAGGTATTTGTGACTGAAATCCCAAAATGGCTCAAATACACTTTCCCCATATGACGTTTCTATGCACAAAATTTCAGGAAACTTTGAGACATTAGGAGTTTTCTGTCCAAATTCTCACACAGTGTCCCCAATATTGTCCTGACTAGCTGGATACCACTGGGGTAAGCAATATTGATGTGATAATGCCACTGCTATGTAAAGTGACAGAGCAATGTTCCATTCCTCCATCTAGTAAGTAAGCCTGTCATCACCTCTTCCCCTTGCAGCATATTGTTCAGTGGCTCATTCATACTCTTAAACCAAAACGTTGGTGTAACCACTAGCCACTTGGAAAAACACCTCCGAGCTGTTAGCTAGCTACCTCCTTAGATAGTTCATAAACAATTGAACTACTAGCAAATTAGCTCTATAGCTAGCATTTCCAGTCGCCACATACGCAGGACAGGTTATTAGCTTTTTACGCTATTTCAGATAGTCTAGCACTGTATTTTAATATCAAGCACACTAGCTAACCAAGTATTATCACTTCTTAACGTGAGTCAAATCTATGTTATAAACCGTTAGCAGACAACTTTAGGCGAAAGTTAGGAAGACAGAGTTACCTAACGCTGGCTTTCCAGCTAGCGTACCTGTGTCTACACCAGATCTGACACACAAGTTCTGAAACGGCGAGGAACAGCAAGCTAACGTTTGTTGTTGAGAAGGTGAGTGACCTTGTTAGGTAATTTACAGTAAATAACTAGACTACCTTGGATATCGTTAGCTTGTTAACATTAGGTATCGTTGACCTTACCCGAGTTCCTCGACGTTCCTCGCAGTGATCCTCCAAAAGAAAAAGTGAAACGGATTCATAAACACATAAAAAAAACTTTAATTAAACGAATTAAAACATGGTAAAACGTTTTGAACCATTTAAAATAGCCAGCTAACTACAAATAAAAATCAAGCTGTATATCAAACTGTTGGCCAGCTAGGCTTGGCTTGAAAAAAATCCAAGTGGCCGTCAGACTAAAAACTTCCTCTACTCATTCCCTCTGCAGCCAGATAATTGTTTCTTCATCTCGGAAAAACTTGAGTGAATGACATTTCCCCTCTACTCCTTTCTTCTCTCTTTACATTTGAGCAATATCATTGCGGGACAATGAAGTTTCTACCGAAACGCTCTCCATAGTTTTCATTCCAACTTGTAGGGACTGGAGGAATGTCATTTGGTGCACTGTGCGCATGTCAGGTGTCAGTCCCTAAAAGGGGCGGTGTATTTACTCACAGAAAATATTGAAATACTGTAGCAGAAGTATTCCCAATAACAGTCATAGAATGCAACATATGAAATGCTTACATCAACAATAAGGACACACAATGGAAATGATTATTTAGTATGTGGTGTTTATTGGAAAACCGAAATAGAAAAATAAACAACATGTAAAAAAAATTACACGTGTAAATTTGCCAAAATCTATATTCCTGCTTAAACAACAACACGAATATCAAATCGAATTAAATTAAAATTAAAATGATGATGAGGATGATTTTGATGATGATGATGATGATGATGATGATGATGACGACGACGACCATATATCCCACGAGCCTGCCCCCCCCCCCCCCCCCCCCCCCCCCCAATTAAGTGCTGAACCCCAAGCCTTGCCCCCCCCAAACCCTGCCCAGCGTCACTTGAAAATCAAACACTGGTACAAGGATTGGGAGAGACAAGACAGAGAGAGTAGCCGAGGCAATGGGAGAGATATAGAGGAGACTGAAGAATTACACTGTACGCAGCTGCAGCCTCGTATATACACACATAGAGATAGAGAGAGAGAGAGAGAGAGAGAGAGAGAGAGAGGATAAATGATTGTTCAGGTTTAACTCTAGAGACATACAGAGGGGTGGACATATACTGAAGAAAGGTAACATGACAGATCAGTGTGGCTATTTCAGGGATGGAGAAGGAGAGTTCCAACCGGTGAAGGAGAGCAACAAGCATGCCAGAAAAAGTGTATGTGTGTGCACATAGATATGGGCGAGCACACATCCACACACTGCATAATTACCAGTAGTCAAGATTAACAAAACATTTTAAGACTGTTGCTCAGACTCCTTTATGCATTAATTTCGCTTCATGTTCTCACAAATGACACTGCAAACTTTTCTGGGTCACTTTGTCTAGCTTCATGTCTCACAATCATTCTTGATGCTCCATCTAGTTCTTACAAATTGTTTTGATTCTTTGAATACTCACCTCTAACTCTGTGCCACTGTCTCTTTTGATTCTTTGAGTACTCACCTCTAACTCCGTGCCACTGTCTCCTCCTCTTTCTGAAAAAGAATCTCTTTGTGTTGCCTTCTTCTCCCAAAACATTCTTCAGTCTGCCTCTTATTCTTCTATCTTCTCCAGCTAGTAACTTGTCCTTTCCCTATCTCCTAATGTCTCACTCTTGGTATCAATTCCTGTGTGCCTATCTCTAAAAATCTTAACTGCTCTAGCGAAGGCCAATGAGGAAGGAGGCTGCAGGGTGAGGCACTTCCTTTGTGACAGGAAACGAGAGAGAGAGAGAGAGAGAGAGAGAGAGAGAGAGAGAGAGAGAGAGAGAGAGAGAGAGAGAGAGAGAGAGAGAGAGAGAGAGAGAGAGAGAGAGAGAGAGAGAGAGAGAGAGAGAGAGAGAGAGAGAGAGAGAGAGAGAGAGAGAGAGAGAGAGAGATGGGCCTAAAACAGCACAGAAAAATACCAGAAAGCAATTGGCAAATCCAAAATCCAATCTCTCTTGAATTCCTTTCTGGTCTACACATACCCTCACAATAAAGAAGGAGTAAACCTTGCTGTAAACCACATAAAAAACATATTTGACATCTATATCCAATCTGACAAAGAAGTCATTGAAAAATAATTTTAAAAAAGATAAAAATGAAAAATGTTTGATTCGGATTGCAAATATATGAGAAAAATTTATCCAACCAAAAACACAGACATTCAGAAAGTCAGGAACTACGCCTTCATTATTGTGAAACACTAAAACAATATAAAAACACACCCAGAACCAAAAAAGAACAGCACATCCAAAACCAACTAAATATAATTGAAGAATCAATTGAGTCAAATAACTTCTGGGACAATTGGAAATCTTTAAACTAACCACACCATGATGAATTGGCCATCCAAAATGGAGAACTATGGAAGAATAATTTTGAACAATTATATAGTAAGACGATAAAGAATCCAGAACAAAACCAAATATGTGAAAAACTGAATAACCTTGAAAAAATCACTAAAGACATTCAGAATCTAGATTATAAAATTACAGAATCAGAACTTGTGGAAAAATTGAACGCCTTGCAATACAGAAAAGCCTGTGGGGCAGATGGCATCTTAAATGAGATGGTGAAACACACAGATAAGCAAATTTAGATTAGCCATTCTAAAACTGTTCAATTTTGAGTGTGAGTCATTTCCCTGAAATCTGGAACCAAGGACTCATAACCCCTATTTGTGGAGTGGAGATAAATTTGACCCTAAAAACTACCGAGGCATTTGTGTTGACAGTAATCTGAGGGAATGTATTTTGCAGTATTTTAAATACAAGAATCATAGACTTCCTTATTAAGCACAATGTCCTGAGTAGAAGTCAAATTGGATTTTTACCAAAACACTGGACATCTGACCACATTTTCACCCTGCACACCCTAGTGGATAAATATGTAAACCAAAACAAAACCAAAATCTTTGCTTGCTTTGTTGATTTCCAGAAAGCATTTGATTCCATTTGGCATGAAGGTTTATTCTTTAAACTTATTGAAAGTGGTGTAGGGGGAAAATGTTATGATGTCATCAAATCAATGTACACGAATAGCAAATGTGCCATCAAAATTGGAACTAAACAAACAGATTTCTTCACTCAGGAGCGTGGACTGAGACAGGGTTGCAGTTTGAGTCCTACCCTATTCAACATTTATATTAACAAATTGGCAAAATTACTGGAGCAATCTGCAGCACCTGGCCTCACTCTGCATGACACAGAAATGAAATGTCTTCTGTACGCAGATGACCTGGTTCTGCTGTCGCCCACAAAAGAGGGATTACAGCAGAACCTGGCTCTGTCAGAACTGGGCCCTGACAGTTAATCAAAAGAAAACTAAAATATTAATTTTACAGAAAAGGTCCAGATCTCAGGGAATCACTCAAAACTTTACCCTAGGAAAACATAAAATCAACAACTAATTACACTTATTTAGGCTTAAGAATCAGTTCCACAGGAAATTTCAGCTTGGCCATGAATGAACTGAAAGAGAAAGCAAGAAGGGCTTTCTATGCCATCAAAAAAATCAATTAAAATCAAAATTCCAATTAGGATCTGGCTCAAAATATTAGAATCAGTGATCAAACCAATTGCACTTTATGGCAGTGAGGTATGGGGCCCGCTCACACAATGTGATTTTGTTAAATGGGACAAACATCCAATTGAGACCCTGCATGCTGAACTCTGTAAAAGTATCCTCCAGGTACAGAGGAAAACTCCAAACAATGCATGCAGGGCAGAATTAGGCCATTATCCTCTACTAATAAACATCCAAAAAAGAGCCATCAAATTCTGGAATCATATAAAAATGAGCGATCCCAAATCATATCATTATAAAGCCCTGCACTGCCAAGAACATAGAAAGGAACCCCCTCAGCCTGCTGGTCCTGAGTTCACTCACAGATACTAACACTACGAACACCAATCAGCCTCGGGGCTGCCATACACTATTTCAAACAATTAGACCAAACCAAATTATGATGAAAGAAAAAGAAAACTATGTTACATATTGGAACAAAACCACAAAAGCTCTACATAAGCTTGAATGCTATTTGGCCCTAAAAAGACCGTACACCATGACAGAATATTTGACCATGGTGGCTGATAACAAATTGAGAAAAGCATTGACAATATATAGACTCAGTGAGCACAGCCTGGCCATAGAGACTGGCCATCACAGGTATATATGCCTTGCAATGTAATCCGATTGATGTCATTTTTATAGTAATCTATTGCCTATCTATGTCTTCTGTTTCTATGTTCTCCAGCGAAGACACTTAAGTGATTGTCAACTAATGGCTGATTAGGACCACCTGTGTATAGCCATGTGTTGTCTTACAAGTATATAGGTTGGTTTGTCTGTGGTTTTATTACACTGATGATGATATTGTGATTGAAATGTTTGTCACCATTTTCTTTTGCACCTAGCACTTTTTATACTTTTGCTAGCATGGTCAAATAAATATTTATATTTTTGCAGCCTCTTCTCAAAGAGTTTTTCCTTTTATTTATTCTGTGGTGTGCGAATCCACCCCTCCTAGCCTCCATTGTCTACTATGACCTTTGCACCTGCAACCAATCAACATAGAAAGGGTGGAGATGGACACAATAACATATCCTGTGCTACTTGACACATTTCCTAGAAATGTGGAGAATATTCAAAATTGTGTGCATGCATAATCAAAAAAAAAAATGTATGGGTTATTGTCACATAGTTAAATGCGGTTATATTTGTGATTATAATTGATCAAATACCTTTATTTTAAATAATACATGTGGTATTTTGAGCATATATTAAAAGTATATTCATTGTATTTTTGGTTTGCATCTCTCTGTTATCAGACAGTGCATATCTTCTTAGAGGTGGAGGGGGGGAAACAGTGGGAGAACAGAGATAAAGATTGGAAATGATGGAGCGATAAAGCAAGTGGACAGTAATGGGAATAAGAGGTCTCTTTGCAAACATAGCTGCACTGTTTAATTGAAGTTGGGATCTTGGGGAATGGAGTTTTACATGACTATAGTGCAATTGACTGAAAGCAGAGCCTCAAATCACGTGTGGCTTCCTCAATTTCAAAAATGAACTCCACAGTTCATTTGCATTTGTCTAAATTAAGTTCAATGTTTTGTCAAACAAACTGTCCTGAAGTCCTCTTAGCAAGGAAAAAAGAAAGAATGTGATGTAAATTAAGAAAAGGTTTGTCATATGTAAGCATTGTCATTTGTATCTTGTGCTTTTATTCAAAAATTGTGATCACTGTCAACCAGTAGAATTTATACTGTTCAGTCAAAGCAGAAGTGTAACATAAGAACCGGACGAGTAGTAATTGTCCAAGGGATCGTTCACCGTTTGTTAGACTGTGCCTTTTACATTTACAGCAGATTTGAAATGAGAAGATTATCTGAAAATAAGTTAAATGTAACAGTACTGAGACAGTGACTCAATTTTTGTTGTCTTGGCTCTGTATTCCAGCACATTGCCTTTGAAATAAAACAATGAGGTTTAAGTGCAGACTGTTTGTTTTAATTTGTGATACATCCACATAAGGTGATCCCTGTAGGAATTACAATCCTTTTTATACATGGTTCTCCTATTTTAGGGGAGCAAAAGTGATTGGACAATTGGCTGCTCAGGTGTTTTTTGGCCAGCTGTGTGTCTTTATGAAGGACAAACCCTTTTTCAGCTGTCGAACAGATCAAGAACACTCTCCAGGATGTACAGCAGGCATAGATGTGTCAAGGACTACCATAAAGGGAAGACTACTCGAACATAACCTCAGAGGATTGACCACGTGAACCACTAGTAGTCACAAGGATGGAACAGCCAGATTAGTTTGCTCAAACATTTTTTTTAAAAGAAGTATTTTAAAGGAACTGACTGTTCTGGAGCAGTCTTATGGACAAATGAGATGAGTATTAACTTGTACCAAAGTGCTGAAAAGAAGGAAGTGTGGAGTAAGAAAGGAATTGCTCATGATCCAAAAGACCCCCCTCATCTGTGAAACATGGTGAAGGTAGTGTTATGGCTTGGGCATGTATGGCTGTCACTAAAACTGACTGCAATACTAAAGCAACCAATAAGTTTTTCAGGGCCAAAAAGTGGAATGTTCACCTATCCTGAATCCAACCGAATAAGCATTTCACTTGCTGAAGACAAGACAAAACACCCAAAAGACAATCAGGAACTGAAGATGGCTGCAGTACAGGCCTGGCAGAGCATCACCAGGGAAGATACCCAGTGGCTGGTTATGTCTATAGGTCACAGACCTCAGGCAGTCATCAAATGTAAATGATTTGCAACCAAGAACTGAATATTACGACTTAATTTAAGATTATGTTAATTTGTCTAATTACTTTTGTTCCCCTAAAATGTGGGGCCTATGTATAAAAAGGGTTGTATTTCCTACATGGATCATCCAATATGAATGCAAATACCTTTACATTTAAGCTTACTATCTGCCCTTTAACCTCACATTAATTGTTCTATTTCCAGTGTGCTGGAATACAGAGCCAAAACAACAAATAATGTCACAGACTCGGTTCTTTTGCATTTAACTGTAATTTTCTGTGCATGAATTCAATATTCCTTATGATCCAGCATGTTTGTGCGAGTTTAAGTGTCATTGCAACTCTGCATGTTCCTCTGTGAGAATGTTGAGTGCAAATTGGTCTATTTGTGTGCTATTATCAGTGGGTGTGACGCTGTTAGTGACAAAAACAGGAAGCCCCTGCAGGCACGCACGCCGGAAGTAATCTGCAAAATGAGAGAGTGAAATAAACAAGCAATTAAAATCTCTCTCTCTCTCTCTCTCTCTCTCTATCTGGCGGCATGATTAACACATATGAATTGGCGAAAATACATGTTAGAGGAACTACAGAATTAGAGAATCAAAAGAAAGAAAAGACTGCAAATGACTATTTATACCGGTAAGAAATATAAAAATGTAACTTTAAAAAAGAATCCCTGGTATAAAATAAAAATATAGACAAAAAAGTCATTTACAAAAGAAATATAACCATTAACAGCTTTTATAAGTTGGATGGTGTGCACTGAGTGTACAGTATGTGAGTGTATGTGTCACTCAGTGTCATTTAGTAGCAGTTGCCAGTGCTAGGCACTTGTCTTCCTTGGGTAGCCATGTTTTCCTTTCAGCCAGTCTCAAATGCTAGGTTGTGATCTCAGATTTTTTATTTTCCCCCAAAATGTATATGCTTAATATTATGCACTGTTCCCAGACAATCTTTAAAAGTGTAGTCATTTTAAGGTTCACATAATTTAATTTGGTTTGATTTTCCATGTTGAGATGGTGCTAAATTGAAGCTGTCTATTATGTTTGCATGTTTATACATTGAACAACTCAAACACCTCCTATATCACTTTTAAAACTAATTGATGGTAATACATTGCCCCAGCCACTATTCATTTTCACAAAATTTTATTCTGATATTTTTCTTCAGGGTTTCACAAAACAATTGACATTAAAACACCAACACAACAAAGACACACACCAACACAACAAACACAGAGACACACAAGAGAAAGAGAGAGCAAGGTATAAGGGGATAAGAAAAAGAAACTCACTGAAGTGAAAAGACAAAGGTGAAGGTAAAGAAGGAAAATGAGTAGAAAGGAAGAGAAACACTCTAGAAAGAGAGAATTTCAAATTAAAACAAACAATATGGCAACACCCTTGTTTCATAGTAGTCAATTCTTGATTGTCAATAGCTGTTCAGTATTCATGCTTGATTGTCATTGGTTGGACATTTTGATACTTGACTCCCAGGGGATTTTAGTCCATTAATGGTTGATTGTCATAGGCCAGATGCAAGTCTTCATTTGCGTTTTTTTTTTTTTTGCTGACCTGAGAACCTCTTTCCGTTGACTGGTGGCTGAGCTTGATTGTCATCAGCTGAAATTCATCCTTGGTCACTCCTGCTTCATCGAGTACTGCTTCACAGAGAGGGCATGTTGTTCATCAGATTTAGGACACATACTCTTGCTCCCTCATTTCCCTTTCCTTTTCTGCTTGACCTTGTCTTTCTCTCATCTACAGTAATTAACAAAAATATTCTTGTTCAGCAGTTATCACTTTCATGTCATGTTGCGTGTTCCATTACCAATAGTGGGGTTTCCATGAGAAATTATTGAACAGTGCATTACAAGATAAGCTTGTAAGAGGTTTCTAAATGCACCATTAACAGTCTTACTTTATTATATCAATGTTTGTAAGTTTTGTTGTCTCACATTTAGTGTATATTACTTATTTGAGCTTACTTGACCTATAGATCTCTGAGTGATTTGTAGTGACTTGACTATGAGTGCTGCAAGACTATTTTAATTTTAGGCACCATATGTACACTGAAACACTTATTGTTGTATGCTTATACTTTAGCATTTTTCCAGTTTGATGCTCAATTACTTGCCACTGTCTGCTCTATACTTGGCTGTTCTTGTTGTTCTTGTTGCTGTTGTGATATGTATTTAATTCAGCATGTCACAATGGCCCAGTATGGTCTTAACATGTCAGATGAAATATTTGTGATAATAATCAGCCACGATAAGATCAGAATTAAAGAACTGATTTGATTCATTTTGAGGGGTGTTTGTGCATAAATACAAATCTAATGCTGGGGAAAATATTGTATGTACATTTATTTTTCTTTATATGATTTAGTGCAATAGATCTGGCCTAAAGCTGCATGTAATTAAACAATAATGAAATGTTTGTAAATTAAAAAAAAAAGTTTTTTAGTTGTTCCTGAGAATTCAATTTTGTGAATTTATTGCATGACACAGACAATAAGTAACTCTGAAAACTCCACTATTGTTTATTGTTTATATTTAATATTTTTCCTTTTTCTTTTCTCTCTGTCTCTCCATCTTTCTCTCTCTGCTTCTCTTCATTGTCTGTACTGACAGTTTGTGTGGATGTGCTTTGACTAACCTCTCATAACCTCATAACTACCCTTTCATCTCACACATTCTTTCCTTTCCTTCCATCCCTTCCTCTGTCTCACTGCAGTCGGGCCCAGTATTGACCCATATTCTGCCCCATGCTCTGTTCACTGCCAGGGACCTGCACTGGTACCGAAACTCCTGGAGAGATGAGACCTGACAGAGATAACCGGAAAGGGAAGATGTGGAGGGTTAGCAATAGCTCATACTCCATTACAGACTGAATTGTTGAGCACCACTAAAATACACACACCATTGCAAACTGGTTAAGAGACAGATAAGCTCACCTGTGTTAGAGTTGGCTGAGGGAGGTGGAGGCAAGTGAGGGGAGGGGTAAGGGGATGAGTCAAAGTTCCGGGGGGCTGTGGGCGAAGAGGGGAGCATGCAGGAGTAAGAGGGGGCAGACTGAGGAGGTACAGACTGAAGGGTATGGCAGACAATGGAAGAGGGGAGGCAGAGACAAGAGAACAAAAGAAGAAGTTGTAAAATAAAAGAAACTAAGTCAGCCATTAGAGATGTTTTGATAAAGTACTATACTCTATAATAAATATACAAGTTCACATTTTGTATTAAAATATAAAAATAATAACTTTATGAGGTGGCTAAATATCACAGTGAGTCATAGATTAAACTGTAGTAATATTGCACAAAAACCTTTCACCACCAAAGCAAAATATAAATACAACAATTCATTGTAAGTTATATAAAGCATGACTTTATATTTGGCCAACCTGACCACAGTATAAAATGATTAATTTTCTATTTTCTAAAGAGTGTTATTTATGAAGGTGTTCACTAAATAAAATGCAATCACGGATGTGAACTTGTGAGGTAGACCATAGACTGACCACAAGAGGGAGCCAGCATACTAGTTTCCAACATTAAAGAATCAATTTTTCTTTCCCTTGACGGTGTTCAGTTAATAATTGCTGTGAGTGTATCAAAACCAAAGGTTTTTCATGTCATTTCTTCTCTTCCTATATTTGTTCTCTTTTCTTCTTTATTAGTACTTTTTGTTTGTTATGCCTGCAACATTACACACATTTGTACCACGACCTAGGAAAACTTTGATAAACACCAACACTGAAAGAGTTCATGTGGTTGTCTTGTATTTCTTCATTGCCAGTTTATTGGCAAATGCTACTAACCTATGGACTGAAAATCTCCATATAGCTATAAATGTTCATATAGCTATAACTGACAAGTATTACCTGGACCCCTGAAAAGACAGATAGAGAACTGTAGCTGGGGAGCGAAGAGTCATTGCGATTTAGCATGGAACCTGGGAACGACACAGTAAAATAGAAAATGAATGCAATTCATACCCCCACTAACACTCAGAGAGAAATACAGTACATTTTATATTAATTTAGTATATCAACTGTATATTAACCGGTGTATTAACACTGTCCTATCTCTAGACTCTCCTGTTTAGCTAAAATTCTACAATATTTGATAAATTCAAAATTTAAAACTTTTCTTGCTGACCACAACATCTTAAGTCTCAATGGCTTCAGACCCAAGCATAGCACCATTACAGTTGCCATCCGAGTAATAAATTATATTGCAAACACATTAGATACCAAGCTACACTGCGCTGCTGAAAAAACTTTTCAAAGGCCTTTGACAATGTGGATAATTTCTTGCTTTTAAATAGACTTTTGGATGCTTGTTTTGATTGTTATGCTCATTCTTGGTTTGGGAATTACTTAACAGATAGGACACAATGCAGTTATGTTGATGGGTTCAACTCAATGTTTACTCGGTATCGCTAATGGTGTCCTCCAGGGTTCTATCCTGGGCCCAATACACATAAATGACATTGTACTGGATCTGGGAATATGCTAATCAGATCTCTATGCTGATTATGTCACCATTATTTATTGTTCCATTTTAACTGCTCAGGCCATAAATTACTTGCAGCTTGGATTTAACATTATTCAAACATCTATTGCCGTGCTTAAATAATTTTTATGTGAAGAGAAAACTAATTCATGTTTTTTATTTCCAAATTACACAATGTTGTTTCCAAAGACTTGTAAATGTATACTTCAAATGTGCATAAATCTTACAATTCTCCAGCTACACGTTCGTAGGCATCTGGATTGACAACTGCCTTTCAAAAGTCACATTGTTGACTTGTGTAGAAATATCAGAAGTAAACTCAGGATACTATTCATGAACAAATTGTATTTTTCCTTTGAAACAAGAAGGAAGATTGCTGAAGCATCATTGATTATGCTGTCATAATTTATATGCACGCACTAGTTTCAGTACTTAAAACACTAGACATTGTTTTCTACTCTGCTTTATGGTTGATCATTAATTGTAGTTATTGGACTCAATACTCATTACTGGGTGTTATATACCAGTGGGATGGGATCTTTTATAAATAATAAAAGAAATGTTGCATTTCTGCTACAGTATAGACAAGTTTATAAACATGGGTGGAATGAATTCTGGACTTACCAACTCTAATGATTCTGGTACCACCTCATACTGACCAGTTAAGTTCTTTCCAATGTGATTTTAATTGCTCAAGAGGTGCTATGCGCTTATATATAACCTTATTTATTTATTTTTTTTTTTATATATTTATAATTTTGAAGGTAAGGAATTCCATGTGATCATTGCTTTGTATACTATTCTGTCTCAAGAAGTTAGTATTTGCTTTGGGGATTGGTTATACAGATATGTTGAGAAATTAATTTTTAAAATTTGAATAAAATGCAAAGAGATGGGGGAGAGATTAGTACATTGGCTAATATGACTACAGTAACTACCTCCCAACTAATACAAAATGTTTCAAAAACATTATATTAATATTGACATTTGGTTATGAGTTGGGCCACCAGTTTGTCTCCCCTTGTTTTCTCACATTGTACTTCAGTCCTCCGCCAGCTAGAGGTCGCGATAGCCTCTTTGTCAAGCCCCTTCTCAAACAATTATCCCATTTGCACCACCTCAGTATTTTAAGTTGATAAAGTAATTGGCACTAATTAGCACAGATGACAATAGACAGCAATGTTTACAAGCGTGTTAAATTCAGCTCGATTACTTGCTACTGTGGACATGCTGCAGTATTTTTTGTACAGGGCCAAGATTTTTCTAGAAGCAGTGGGAAATGCCAACATTAAAATTGAGAGCATTGATATAACATTTAACTTGCACAAAAAAGTTAAATCAATAAAAAAATATATGATTCAACTACTTAACTAATCATGATCTTCAATCAAGACTTTAAGTAGAATCAGGTGTCTTAGTGCTGGCTAAAACGCAAACCAGCAGCCACACCACCCCTTTTCGGATAAGATTGGACACCCCTGCTTTATTTTGATGCATTTTTCTTTTTCCTGCCTTGATACTCAGTCTTGGTCCTGGGGAGCCACAGAACCTGCTGGTTTTTATTTTTTCCTTAAGATTCAGACCCTAGAAACCAGGTGACTTCAGCTAATTGTGTAATCAACTGCTTTAATTGATCATCTGCTGTGCTACTCAAGTGGCGCAACGAAAGCCAGCAGATCCCGTGGCTCTTTGTGACCAGGAGTGAAGACCACTGGCTCAAAGGCATGCTTTTTTAGCATTTAAACTTCCATCCATGTTCACTTTCCTTCCTGACTCTCCCCATATTACAGTAGATCAACTAATTGTCTCAGTTAGAAACTCATTGTATGATTAGTCACTTGACTGTCCCTTTGGAGTGCTTATGGGGTCCCTGGAGCATAACCATTGAAATAAAATTTGAAATCGCTGCAGAACACATGGTGGAGACAAACTGGTGGTCCTAGTTATGAGATAAAATATTGACCAGAACTATTTTTTTTCCACAAATTTTTTTTAAATATTTAATCTTTTAATTTATTGTTCCAAACAAGATTGCCAAAGTGAGACAAATGGTTCAGACATGCTGATTACATGTATCCCCTAATGGCTATTGTTACGTCATGAGAAAGCACAATGGAAGGTTAATAATTAATATTTTAAGAAATTCATTTTTAATACATTTTAATAAATTTGTTTTAAAATGAATATAAAACTGAACACAGTTCCAAGACCGCTTCTGAAATGTTTTCTGTGACCTAAAACAACTAACAACTTTTTTACAATTACGCTCGGTATGCTTCTAAATTAAAAAATAACGTGGTTAAAAACCTTTGAATGTTCGGCCATTTTACTTTTCTTTAGTCCCCTTGTCATGCCTTACAGTGATTTTTTGTAACAATGAAGGAAATATCATGAAAAAGATCATGGTTGAATGGTTGAGAGATCAGTTGTTATCCTTATACATTATAAGATAAAAAATACAAAAAGGCAATTCACTATTCAACATGTAGGATGGGTTAGCTAATAGTATCCACAAACTGTGGGACAGGGATGAAAACTATAATAACAAATGCAGAGTTAAATGATACATCCAATACGTACTGCAGAATTGACAACATTTCACTTGCTGCACTAATACACAAGAAACAGCATGGTGTACAGTATAGCCTCCTAAGTTACTCATGAACATAAAAAAGTGAAATGGTTATTACATTAATATTATGTAAATTTTAATTGGTATCATAATGAGCGTTACATGACGTATTCACGCATACTTTTATCTGAACCAAATACAGACCTGAGCTGTTTCCATGTTGATGGTGATAGACAGCTGAGTTGAAGGAAGTGCTAAGGGGGGCATGTGCCTGGGAACAGGATGTCCCACCCCCAGATCGTCTCTGGTTACGCAGCTTTTCCTCTCTTCTCCATTTGGCTCTCCGATTGGAGAACCACACCTGTCAATTAATTTCAAGGAGGTGTATATGCATATGTATGCATGCAGCTGATCTTTAAGTGTGCATTACACTCAACTAACAGTCTGACAACCCTAAAGAGTATTAACCAAAAAGAGTATAAGAATATTAATAGGTAATTGCATACCTGAATCCGTGCCTCTGGCAGATCAATCTTGGCTGCGAGTCTCTCTCTTGCAAAGACATCTGGGTAATGAGTCCTCTCAAATTCTGAGAAGCAAAGACATTGCTTTCAATGCACACAATACACTAAAACGGCACAGGGTCATTGAAAAGACGAGGGCCTATTCTCAAAATTTAATTAGTTGTCTCATGTCAACATAGCATTACAGAAGACAATATTTCAAGCCCTTGTTTACATATAGAGATGGCTAGGGAGAGCTCTTTCTGGTGGAAGGCATTTGTAGGTTATATCTGAAACAATGCACTGTGGCAAAAGCAGGAGCGGAGGTGGCTGCCGTCTTAAATCATTGGTACATTACTGAATGGCTATTCAACTAAAGGTCTGGGAGCCTCAGCAGCCTGCCATGATCAAATGGTTGACCATTTCATCAAAACACATCTAATATGCATTTAAAAATGTGCCATACCCAGGTCGAGGTCCTAAAAAACAGTGTTTCTATGGAGAAATATAATCACATGCTTTTTTCTCATTCTCATAATTGAAATGCAAAAATGTAATAATGCAGTAATTGAAATGCAACACTGAAGCAAGATGCGGGAGGCAAACAGAGAGCGCTAGCAGCAGTCAGCAGTGACATTTCTTTGTAAAGTACAATCAGGGTAGCAAAGGACTGACCTTTCTCCAGGGCCTCGATCTGTTCCTGGGTAAAACTCGTCCTGTTTCTTTGCAGCTTCCTCTTCAGCTGCAGCCGGAGCTGAGACTCGTCCCCCTCATCCCTCTCTCCCTGAATCCCTACTCCTCCTCCCATCCCACCATCCACATCCACCACACATCCTTCTGACACTATGGTAGAGAGGCAAAGAGGGATCTGGTTAATACTGTGCCATAATGAAACAATGTATTTATTCACCACAAATCTGTCCAACTAGCACTGAAAAGATTAAAATCATGCACAGTACGAGCTCTTCAGAACCTTAATGACTGACCTTGTGGAAGAGGGTGAGGGAGGGAATGGAAACATAGGACATAAAATGCTGCGCATACTTCACACAAAGTATTTTAACTGGTATAATGAATCACACCAGATAAATATTGACCATTAGAGGCTTTGTTCCTATATGGTAAGTGCATGAGTTTTTAGTAACTTAAGCAGTTATTGTCTCCTTGTCTGCAGTCAGTTAAGCAGAAGTGGAGTTCACCCAAAGCAATTCCATAGTGAAGTGAGCTCCAATAAGAGAAAAAAGGGAAAAAGGTTTTTCTGTTAATAAGACAAGCATCTGACCGATACATCTCTTCATCACCCTTTCCCGCATCATTCATAAAGAATAATAATTTTTGATGCAACAACTCTCATCATCCTTTGCAATTGTTGAGGAAGCTTACCTGTGCTATGTTGTGGTGGCACAGTGTTTGGCTGATGGTACCAGTTGTTTGGCCCAGTCCAGTTTGACTCACTTTGCAGATTCAACATGGTTAGTTTATCATACATTATATTCACCCCCACCCCAAAGGAAACAGGCCCTTGACCTTTTCACTTTCTCACCCTTGACCTCTGGCCTCCCTCTCCCCCAAGAACAGGTCAAAAAGCTGCAAGTAAATAGAGAATGAGGTTACTTGTATGCGTGTACATGGTAAGTGTTACGCACCAATTGGTATCTGAGTGAAATCTGATTATATAGTATATGTCCTTTGACTAATCAGCCATTGCATGACAGTAGCACTGAGAAGAATGTTTTAATATAAAGTGTAAACACAGTGAATATACAGTATGCTAGTTTTAAATACAGTCAACATTAACAGTTTTTGAAAGGTCATCTTGTTTTTAATCAAAAATATACAGAAATTTAGATAAATAAATTGATGTTTATAATTAGTATCGGAAAATTAGCATCGTATCTACTACTTTCTACTTTATGTAAGGGAATATATATATATATATATATATATATATGATCCACTTTCAATTTAGCAAACTCTGTCAGACTGCATCAAGTTTATAGTCAAAGGTCAATTACCTGTCCTTTTTTGTATACATAAATCTAGCAACATTTATCATGCATCTATCCATCTTTTCTATCTCACTCCAATTATTACATTCTTTTGACTTCATTTTATTCGCTCTATCTTTGTCTCTTTGAGTCCTTGTCCCTGTCTCTTTTACTCTTCATATTACTGTCTACCACCCCCCTCCCCCCCAAATACTTCAAATGTTTTAAAAATGGAAACTCACCAATGATGGCAAATGAAATGTATGACAGAAAAACAACAAAAAGACAACTCTTCTTTCTCTCTCCTTCTGTATTATAACCTCCCCTCAT
The DNA here is from genome assembly GCF_013347855.1 of Anguilla anguilla. NCBI lineage: Eukaryota > Metazoa > Chordata > Actinopteri > Anguilliformes > Anguillidae > Anguilla > Anguilla anguilla. Next base: position 40,846,099 of record NC_049202.1, read on the forward strand.
TCCCCCTGTCCCTTCGCTTCTACTCCCTTGCTTTGTTGACAATGGACTGTATGTGTGCAAAAAGAGAAGGGACAGAGAGAGGGAGAGGAAGAGAGAGAGAGAAAGAGGGAGGGAGGGAGGGAGATGGAGAGAGTTAGACAGGGCGAAAGAGAGAGGGAGGGCTAGAGAGAAATGCATCTGCAGGCACTCTTGTCCTCGGAGCGATGGATAGAGAGAGAAAGAGGGTGAGGGAGGGAGAGAAAGAGGAAGAGAGGAGTGACACGGTGAGTCAATGTCAGTGTCAAGTTTGAACTTAATGCCAGAGAAAGGGGAGGTGAAGTGAGAAAGGGAAGGAGTGGACAAAAAGGATGCAGGGATAGAAAGAAGGTGGATATAAAGAGAACAAATTTGGGGAAATGGGCCAAATGGAGCTACGGAGGTATATTTGTAGTATGATCATTCTTAAAGTAGGATACTGGGCACGTACAGAAAGGCAGAAAAAAGAGAAGTGGAATGAGAGGAGGCCCATTCATTTTACCCATTCACTGTACCACAGTTGCTTTCATTCACAGGTGTGAATATTTCATATAGTCAAAATATAATATCTTGATTGCCATACATTCCTGTGGATAACAGTCCTTTCTGAAAATATCATAGTCACCACATTTATTTAGTTTTTCTGTTTTGTTCTAATACTAAACAATAAACGTTTAATGGAAAGCCTAACATTATGAGAATATAGAGAGAGTGAATGAGAAATTTTTGTTGTATTAAGGTTAAGTTGAATTAATTGCCTCTCTCTCTCTCTCTCTCTCTCTCTCTCTATATATATATATATATATATATATATATATATATATATATATGTGTGTGCGTGTCCCTGAATGGGTAATAAATAATGTATAACAATATATTACATTATACAACTTATTTCTGTGTGTTGTTTCATTTTTCCTTGTTGTGTTTTTCTCCACTTCAATGTCACATTTCTAATGCTGCATTTACATATTATATTGGATTAGCTCGGAAAAGCCAAGAACTTCTGACACGCCAAAAAAGAAAAGAAATCAAAATCAGAATCCTCTTTTGAGGGAGAGGTGAAGGTTTTCCGAGGAATACAGCTGTACAGGAGTAAAGAAGCGATCCAGATGGCCTCAGTGTTCAGCACAGAGTGCAATAATACATATGTCAGGTGTGTGTAAGGATGGGGGTTGATTGGATACACACAATATATTCACAATATGTGGCCATGTAAGATAATGCATATTGTGCTGTTACATCAGAATGTTACATACTTACTCAGTGCAGTATGGAAGAAAAGCCAAATGGAACTAATGGAAGAATACTGCATTTTCCTTAGTTGTAATGGCTGCTTCTTTTGGTCTTTTTAGTTTACAAACATATTTAATGCATATGATTGTAAATTAGAGCACTTAGGATTTTTTTCATGTATATTTACTGTTATACTACACTTCTAATCAAAACTAAGGTCTATGCTGTACTGTTTGCTCATTGGCTTTATTTAAAATGCAAAATTTTGTATGCGCTGTACTTCTGTGTTGAGAGCCTCAATAAATAATTGAGTAATGTAGTACGGTATGGGTAAGGTGGTACTGCACCATAATCAAACATGGCAAACATGTACTTTACTGCAACATGATAGATATCCTATCCATTTTTCAATACAAATGACAGGATACCAATAATGTTGTTTCTGAAACTGATTCAAGCACACTTGGGAAAGTGATGAAGGCACATAGGTTTGTATAGTGGAGATACAATCAGAGACTCGAGGAAGAGGGGTATAAATATATCTCTGTAGAGTCTAGGAGAAAAAAAGGGGGACAGGGAAATGTGAGGGAGAGATGGGGGGAGGAGGGTGCCAACTTGTTTTATTTCCGGTTGACAAGATGCTACGCTCTCTCTCTCTCTCCCACTCCTGCTCTCTCTCTCTGTCACTTCCTTCAGAGGATTGCCTGAGAGAAGAGGCAGAAGTGACAAACAACAGAGTGAGAGAAAAGAAAAGCAGATAAGGAGTGGGAGAAGGGGAGACAGGAAAAAGAAACATTGTATATACTGTAGAATGAGTGTGATTATTTGTTTGCTCTTTACCTGCAGTATGCAGCTATTTGTACATTCCCCTCTTTCCCTTTTTGCATCGGTTTGTCTGAGTATGTTTACCTGTGACTCTCCAGTACAGTGTATAGTGCCCTGTGAGTTTTTTGGTGGGAGTATGTTAGCATATGGGGGTGTGAGTGTCTTTGCGTCCCATACATGTGTCTCTGTCTCTGAGTGTATGTGTGTGCCTCTGCGTGCGTGTACTTCTGTGTGTGCCTGTGTATGCCTTTGCAACGAGTCGTGTAGCTGTAGGGCACAATTTTTTTCAGGTCTCTTGTTAGTTCATTCCTGTCACCCTCTCTCTCCCTCCCTTTTTAGTGCTGGAGGGGGGGATGAGCTGAGGGAGGGGGAGAGGAAGAGCGGTCACCATAGCAACAATGCCGGGACAAATTTTCATCAAGTCTTTAAAATAAAAACAAAACAGTGAGGGAGGGGCATATAAGCATATTTGCTGAAGATTTTTTGTATAACAACATATTAACACATTAGTGCAGAGATTTTGGAGGGGGCAATACAAATGCCAGTATATTACATTCAAACATTTATTTATTTAGATAAAGTTCTCTCTGTTACTTTTTGATCTCTACTTCACTCTGTCTCTCCTCTCACTCTGTTTCATTCTCTTTTTATTCCATGTTAACAACACTTTTGAATTCTCTCCCTCCCCCTCTTTGTCTTTCCTTCCTGCTCCCTCTATCTCTCCCTCGCTTTCTCCACTGTTGTGTAGCCCCAGGCGACACTGACGTGTCCTCCCTCCATCCCTCCCTCTCTCCCTCTCTCCCTCTCTCTGCCCCTGTCACCTTCAATTGCTCTGTGAAACTAGACACAGAGCCTGAGGCAAAGGAAGAGCCAGAGAGGGGGGGGGGAGAGAGAGAGTGAGAGAGAGAGAGAGAGAGAGAGAGAGAGAGAGAGAGATGGTAAAGGGGCATTGAGAGGAACAGTGGGGGAAAAGAGAGGTAGGAGAATGGATATTGAAGTGGGTTATACTGATTGGGGTGGGGGGGTATTTGAGCATACAGCAATAAATATAATAATCTAAAAATATATATATCAGCAGACAGAGAGGGAACAATGAGAGAACTTGGGAAGAGTTAAACAGAAAGAAACAACATGTGAAGTTTTAGAGGAAATAGCATATTGTTCCTGTTTGTGGTGAGTTATTTAACTCAACCCATGCATAAAATTGTATTTTGAAAATAGCCAAAAAAGAATTTATTGGAAATTGTTTTACACTAGGTGCACTAGGTACACTTTGGGTAAGTGAAAGTGTGAAAACATTGCTCTCTCATTGCTCTCGCTCAGTGGCTCACTTGATTAACCTTCCAGAATTAAGTCAATTTTTAAAATATCAATACGAACCTTCATAACACGTACAGGTGACTGCTGTAGTATATATCCTCTTGCCTTTACATTGAAATGTAGCCAAGAACCTTGGAGATGCCATAGGGATTGATAAAAGTGTTTGAAAATTTCAAAGTGGTATCAAAAGATAACAATTATAAAAAGTAATCCTTTATTGATCAAAATTAGTCCACTTACATTACTGTTTCCTTATCTTTTTAATTGGCTATTTTTAAAGAAAAATCTAAACAGAGAAGCTAAAGTATTCTGTGCCCATGAAATTATATATCTGGTCTAAAGACCCATAGCACCATTTATTGATCTCAGAAGTTAAATTCCTTACAATAGCACCTATACAGTAATTAAGGACGTTAATAGAAACATTGTAAATCCAGAGACTCATTAAGGCCATTAGGAGCTACTGTGTTTAAGTGATTAATCCAGTGTGTCTCTGCCTGGAGAATCTGCCAGGAGAATCTTCATAATCTCCACCTCAGCGTGATGGCAAGACTTTTTCAATGGCCCAGATACGAAATTGGGAAATGGTATGTTTGTAATGGACTGCAAGCATACGAGATTCATCATTTCTCTTAATGCTGCTTTTATGTTTAGCAATGCGGATTTTGAGGGGGTGCGACATCTTGCCGATGTACAGTTTTTGGCATGTACACTGCACAAGTAGTCAAGGTGGACAATGGAATTAGTTTTTTGGTATGTGGGTGAGGAAAGTGCTTTACTTTTGACATTGAGTTCTTATACACCAACATTCCCCACTCTGACGCAATTGAGGCAATGACCCAAGTCCTACTTACCAATAGACATACAGCACCTGCCTCCAATATATTCCTTCCCAAACTGGCAGTGATAGTCTTGAACAGGCCTGGGTAAAATACGTATTTGTTTCGGATTAAAATATTTTCCTGTGCTCTATTGATCTTGCCTGGTGTAGCTGAGCCTGCCAATATGACCAGAAGGTGGAGTATTTCATTGGTTCCAATACACCAGACAAGATCAGTAAAGCATAGAAAAGCATCTGAATCCAAAACAAATACATATTTGACCCAGATCTGGTCTTGAAGAATAACTTGTTTCATTTTGAAAATAACTATAATAAACAGATAAAAGGTGTGGCGATTGGTGCAGCTCTGGTGCCCTCTACAGAAAATATTTATGTGGCCAAGTTTGAAAGTGATTTTGTCCTTAACTCTTCTGTCAATCACTTTTTACCACCCATATAGGACTGGTACTGCTATATAGAGAAGGTACATGCCTTAATTCGGATGCCCCCAAAAAGACTCCCAGAGTTCCATTCTCTGTTAAACTCAAGGGACCTTAGCTTGAAGTTCACCATGAATTATGGCCCTGACAATAAATGTTTCTTTGCCATTATAATAAAGAAAGAGCTCACTACGTCCATCTATAGAAAAGAAACAGACCACAACACACTCCTATTAGCTTCAACCTACCATCCTAGTAATCTAAAGGATCTCCCAGTGAGACAATTTCTGAGATTGAGGTTTTTATGTTCCAGCAAACAAGATTTTATCACACAAGCAAATGACATGCAAATTACATTTATAGAGGTCATAGAATGAGGAAAATGGCTATTAAAGCTCTACAAATAAGCTGTCAACATTAGTATTCAGCATCAACTCATATTCATAAATGCATTTTACATTGTTATCATGTAGAGCACCTGCTCCTAGAGAGCCACAGGTTATGCTGGTTTTCCCGTTAACGCAGTGTATTATTCTGGTTTACTCAGTCTACCTGGTTTCTTGGGTCTAAATTGGTTGCTGATAATAAGTGTTGATCAGCATTGACCCTCCCTGTTGTGTTTCATATGAACTGTATAGGTATTAATTGCACTGGTGAATAGTAATTATATCTTCATGATAATTAAGATTCCCAGTGTATTCAAGCAAAGCATATCTGTTCATGATGTTGTTTTATAGCTTCACTATCATGTAAGTGGTGATGGATGGTTATGTTCTCCAATGAATGTAAATTGAAACTGTATGAAAACAAAATTTTAAATTTTATCTGTGTGTGAATATTTTACACACACACACAAACGCACACACACACAAACCAGGAATAAGCGGGTTAGGTAATGGATGGTTGTAATTAGAACAGAACAGGTTATCTAAGGTTATGTTCTCCTATGAATGTAAATGAAAACTATATTAAAACATAATTTTTCATTTTATCTGCCAAAGATTTTACACACATAGAGAAACACACACACACGAGTACAAAAGAATTCGTAAACATTCTCATTAATCTGACTTAAACATAACCCAAACCACCATTGCTGGATTGTTTCATGCGCGCCCCCAGGGTCGGCGTTGTTCCCTGCTCGTCCGCGTGTCAACGTGGCGCTTCAAAACCAATAGTAACTCGTGTCTTGCTCTGCGCTGCTCCCTTCTTTGCAGTTATTGGCTATGACTTCTCGCACCGTGTATTCTGTTGGTCAATCAAAGAGATGGGACCGCCTTCCGTACAGTACAATTTACAGGGAACGCGTTGCCAGGTCTTACCCTGAAGAAGGCTGAGATTTTAAGAAGTTTCGAAGTGTTTCAAGAAAAATTGGTAAGAGTTTATTTTAAAAATTTTTAATTATCAATAGCCTACAAGAAATTCATTCTTCTATAATGACGTATGCATTCTCAAAATGTAATTGCTTTAATTGTCAGACATGATGGGTATTCACATCTTATTGACCAAAGTTTTACGGCAGTTGAAGTTTTAGCTTTTGCCATCTGCGGTAAAGAAAAGAATGGAAGTTTATTTTGCTTGTTAACCGACTGTGCTGTCTTATAAATGTATACTGCAGTGAACTGAATGGTTTTATGGGTGTAGTTCGCTGTAAGAAATCACGAGGTAGGCTACTCTTTTTTTATATAAAGATAAATCACAGAAAAGTAACGGATAAAATGTTAGCTGACTGTTCGTTATTTAGATAGAGGAAATGAACTGGAATATTATATCTTGAATATATTTGGTCCATTAGCAAAACACTATCACTAAATTTTGCATCCTTGATACGGACATTGATTTGTCGTTACACGTCGAAATGATTGTAATTACAATTATACATTGTTTTTTTTTTTCACTAATATTTCGTGAGAAGTAAAAATCTAAAGGTTCAAACGTTGGCTTTAGTGCCTTTGTTGGTAAAATGAAGGTATGTTATCCTGTTGGAAACCTTAATATTTGATAAATTCACCATTCACGTAACAGATAGGTGGCAAAACATTCATTTAACTCATTTGCAATTACAGTGAAGTACAGCTGTATTTTACTTTTGCAGAAGAGCAACTATGGTGCTGATGCAGTTTCTATGGACAGTGGCAATATGTCTGGCTGTGACAGTTGCCGTGCCTACACAAGAGAAGCGGGTGCATCACCACAGTGACCTGAGTGACCACAAACATGACGACTCACAGGGCTACCAGTATGACCATGAGGCTTTTCTTGGGAAAGAGGAAGCGAAGACCTTTGATCAGCTGACCCCTGAAGAGAGCAAAGAGAGACTAGGGTAAAATTGCACTGTTCTTCTGTTACCTTAGTGCACTATGCCTCAGGTGAATCTGTACTTCACTACCTCTCAGAACAAATTTTATACGACAATAAAAATAATAATCATAATTGCAGACTTTTGTTCAGATATAGACATACTGTATGCAGGACTGAGTTGATTCTTTTTCTGTTCCCCAGTGTAAATGCACTGAAATGTCCAGGTGCGTGTATGTTCCATTTAATCTTATTCCTCTGTTCTCTGACAGAAAGATAGTGGACCGCATCGACACAAACAGTGACGGTTACATCAACCACGGAGAGCTACACGTTTGGATCAAACACAGGCAGAGGAGGTACATCGAGGAGAATGTGAACAAGCACTGGCATGAGTATGACCTCAACAAGGATGGACTGGTCTCCTGGGAAGAGTACAAGAACACTACCTATGGCTATTACTTGAGTGAGTATGTGGATGAAATAGAGAGAAAATGACTACTGCAGAGGGACGAGCAAAGATTTAGTGAACTGAGTATGAAAGATGGGGAGGGAGATAAAAGTACAGGAGAAAATGGTTCATCATTTGTCTACACTGTACACTCTGAGGACAAATATTAAATTAACCCAGTTACCTTCAGTGTAATCTGCTGCATTTCAAAAGTTCACATGAACACATGTACAAACCTGGCTGTTTCAGATGAGGAGTTTGATGATGTTGATGACAAGGCCAGCTACAAGGCCATGTTGGCCAGGGATGAAAGGAGATTTAAAAGCGCCAATGTCAATGGTGATGGCATAGCAACTAAGGAGGAGTTTACAGCCTTCTTGCATCCTGAAGAGTATGATCACATGAAGGACGTTGTTGTAGCGGTGAGTAGAAGAGTGGGATGATGCTGGTTAAGTACATATACTGGACTGGATTTAAAAGCTCATTTTCACTGGCGCAATATACAGTGCCATGAAAAAGTATTTGCCCCCTTCCTGATTTCCTCTATTATTGCATATTAGTCACAACCAGTGGTTTCAGATCTTTCGATAAAATGTATTATTAGACACAAGGAAACTGAGTTAACACAAAACACATTCTAATATTACATTTTATCTAAAGATCTGATACCATTGAGCGTGACAAATTTGCAAAAACAGGAAATCAGGAAGAGGGCAAATTGTTTTTCATGACACTGTATGCAAAGCAATGTCAGTGACAGAATCAATGGAAATGCTTAAAAAATGCTGAATTTTCCTCTACAGGAAACAATAGAGGACATTGACAAGAATGGCGACAGGTTGATCAACTTGGAAGAATATATAGGCAAGACACATTACCATTGCTTTCTATCCTATATCCTGGTAAAAAGATTCAATTTCCTAATTTGTTATACAATATTTCCTTGCTTTTAGGTGACATGTTCGCTCCAGAGCATGGGGAGAGTGAGCCAGACTGGGTTCAGACTGAAAAAAAGCATTTTGCAGAGTTCAGAGATGTGAACAAGGTATTTCTAATTTTTATTAAAGAGTGCAGTAACACATAAATAAGATAATTACAGTACATTAGTAAATTAAGATGTTCTTATCCAAACTATTCAGGTTAAGTATACAGCACCTCATTTGGGAAATAAGCCTACTTTAGGGTTGGGCTTAGGGTTGTACAGTTACAAGCACAGTTTCCTAATCATTATACCACACTGTTACCATTATACAGTATATTATAATATACCTGTGTTGTGTTAAAGGGTACCCTCACCATAAATTTATAATTTAATATTTAAGTGATGAAGAATGCATCAACAAAAAGCTACTACTACATGATAGTACATACTTATTAAAATAGTGAATATTTTGTACCCACCGAGTACCTAAGGACATTAAGGTTAAGCACAGCATATTAACAACAATTAATAACATGCAACATTTTTGGTGAGATTATCCTTTCATTCCATTTCAGGGCAATTCAAATTTACATGATTCTTTTTAATATGTAGTTGCTTATATTTGTTTTTCATTTTCACTGATACGTTTGTGTATGTGCAGTTTTGAGGAAAAACTCTCTGATATTGCTCATAGTGTTGATTCACTGTGGTGAGCAGCTAGTCTTCCCACACCCATGTTGGATCATATCTCTTACTTCCCCTTAACAACACCATTATCTTTGTCAGGATGGGACCCTAGATGCTGCTGAGGTGGCTCAGTGGGTCCTCCCTGGAGAGATTGACCATGCAGACAATGAAGCTAAACATCTCATTCACGAGACAGACACGGACAAGGTACATTTACCTTTCTACTTTAACTCGCCCACGTAACTCACGTCATACCTGTGAAACAACTGAGCTAACACTTTGTGGCAGCCGTCTCCATGGGTGACTTTCTTTCCCAAACTCGCAAATTCAAGATGAGAGTTATCAGTGTGGTGGGAGTATCTCCCCAGCAAAAAGTTTTGATAAAGAAGCCAATTAACCATTCTGCATAAATGTGTTAATGTGCCATGTTGAGCCCTGCATTTTCACTGACGGGACTTTGGGACCTGAAAATCAATGTCTGTAGCGCCAGCTGCTATAGTTGAAGACCAAGGCAGTTTGGGGGAAGCCAAAGAAGGCCAGTCATAATGAGTGTGGTGTAATCTAACATATTTGAAGAGTAACTGTATGTGTCAGATAGCAAAAGATGGGTGTAAAGTATTTGCAGAAACAAGATTTTACAACACAATCCTTGATGGAAGACATTATGTAAAATGTGTTTTTCCACTATTCCACTGTTCCGTGTGCCATTGGTTCCTTGAAAACAGCTAATCAGGTATTATCAGATTATTCAGTAATCACAAGCACATCTGTGGCTCAGTGCACATCAACATAGAATTAATAATTAAATGATTAATCGGGATGATTGAAGTAAATCAGCATGGTGATTGTGAGTGCTGAACAGGTAATTTCAGTAGGAGGATGTATCATTATTTTGGTGCTGGGAGACTGAAATACAACTAAACTCCCTCAAAAACACACACAATGAAAGCACAGGGCCCAGTGATATGAAAAATTTAAGCAAAATCATTGCAGCTGTCGGGTCACCTGAAATGTATTAGATACAATCTAAAGTTCATTTGACTGAGCTATGATTTACAATTGACACAGGCTTCATAAGGCTTCATAGCAGCTAACAATAAGGCTTCATAAGGCTTGCTGTAAAACTTTCGCTGTTAGTGATTGATTAATTGGTTTTGATTGATCATTTTTCTAATGACCTACAATCATCTCTCTCTCTGTAAATGCTCATTGTGATCTCAACGTGGTTGGCGGGACTGCTTACCTTGCTCCTGTTTGTGCCGTGATTGGCTGAGCAGGATGAAAAACTTACCAAGAAGGAGGTTTTGGCAAACTGGAACATGTTTGTTGGAAGCCAAGCAACCAATTATGGAGAGGACCTCACCAAGAAACACGATGAGCTCTGATGTCATCTGAGGACATGGGCATAGATTTGGGTTGTCATTTATGGAGGGTAGGTAGGGTATGGTTCAAAGTTTCTGAGTTTCTTGCTGGAAGCAAATATTGGAGTGGTTTTAAATTATGGTAAACATTAAGCAAAGATTTGATAAATAATCGCTGCTGTTACATAATACTGTAACTTCAATTTGAGACATTTTTGGATAGTTGTGATAATGAACGTAGGCCAGCATCAAAACTGGCTGAAGTATTATGATAATTGTAATATCACAAGCTGATACATTGAACCTTACTACTTTGTAAAAAAATTACTTGATTGCACCTCATTCTTTTTCTTAACTACACTTTGCCTCACACTAGAATGCATGTGCACTGCCAGTGTTCCATGTATTTTCATCCAGACATATTATATTTTGTCTAAATATTATATCTGTTTGGGTGAAAACAGAGTTTCTCATGTGGCACTAATTGTCCTCCTGATATATACTGTACCTTCACATTATTGTATCACCTTGATGCGATGCATTTACCTTTGGAAATACCACAAATGTTATGAAATTGTACACTTTCTCAAAACAAGATTCTGTCCAAAACATTTCTTCCACATTAATACTTATAAGAATTATATGCGATTGTTTACCATAATTTAACAAGAAATTTTGCAGCACTATTTCAGCCATGATGAGAATTGGGTTTAGGGTTGTATTTATACTGTCATGAACTGTCATTGTCGACTGGTGTATTTTAAAACCAGGTGTTCATTCGGAATCATTGAAATTTCCCAGGATCTTTTGGTTGGAGATATGGTAGATCAGACCTTTTATAAATAAATGGCAAAGTGAGAATGTTTAGATTTTCTATATTAGAGAGACAGAGGAAAGAGAAGAATGTTGTTTCTTTTTAAATCTACATTTTCTACACAGAAAGGAATTAGAATGAAGAGAAAACCAGAAGGTCACAGGGTAATTTCCACTGTTTAAATCAAAAGATCAAAGGATAATTGTGTTTTTAGGAATGACGATGGCTGACATAATTTCCTCATTGACATCCTAATAAAGCCATGTTTTCTAATCATTGTATTGTCTTGTTATTATTGCCATTTTTTAATGTGACAATATACAGTTCCACCATTTTTAACTACCGATACAATATAGTGTGATAAAAATTATATTGCATACCGGCCTTGAAATTATTTACTAAGACCTTTAGCATGTTCAAAACATTTTGCCACACAGAAAACTGATATTTGTTCTGCACTAATCATTGGTTATCAGTTTTGCATGTGCTAGAAGGGTTTGCACACACTAAAGGTCTTAGTAAATCAGTAAAGGTCATTTAGTAAATCAGGACCTTAGTGTGCCACACATCTGTTGCATATTTGAAGAATATGAACATTCCAGAAGCTGTGAAAGTTTCTCATTGACAGAATAGGAACTGTCAGTCTTTTACTATTGTACACCTATTATTTTAATTACTGTAATTTGCCTATCACACAAACTGTGTGCAAACTATATTCAGACTCTAGTCTCATTTTTATCTGTTATAAATGGACAATGTTATTGTACTGCGGTAAGACGAGACAATATTCAATCAGTGGCTATATTCACAGATGTTTAAGTTGCCGGTGAATTCAGGGTGCCATCTGGTGGATGACTGTGTATTCCAGGGCTGAGCAAACACAGCCCCTCAAAGCCGCATGGGTCTTCTGTTTCTTGTGTTCTCTTGTGTTCATTATTCTAAGACACCACCTCACCCAATTGCCCGCTATGAACCCATTTCTAATTGCAAGGCAGTAACATCACAACCTGCAAGCATGTTGTCTTTGAACTGAGTCTGCAATGGACCTGAACCTGATCCATTCACCAGGAGGAAAGCGTGTTGATAAATTGCTGGACAGCCACACAGATTTCTTTGAATGTCATAGTACTCAGGAACAATGATCTGATTCCAGTGTGATTCAAGCCTTGTTTGTGTGTTCTCAGCTTCCCCTGCAATGCAGACAGTCACATTACCACGTGCAGTAAGTGTTCACGGTTTTGTAGATTCTGTGGTCAGTCACCATTAGAAGAATGGTGGACGATAGCACATTAGCTGTTCTTCTGTAATGAGTTATGCAAGTGGTATTTAGGAGTGGTATTCATTGTTTTCAAAAAGAAAGTAATGAAGAAATGAACAAAAGTATAACAGCAAAAAAGGTATATCCAAAGCATAAATATTTTAAATTATAAGTTTTTAGCATGTGCATTTTTAACATTTTGCATTTTTACTATAAAATATCTTCCCCCATTTAGTAATGCATTGGCAATCATCACATTGTGGCTGAACAATTGAATTTTTCACTATGTCTAGACATTTCCAGCACCATTATATGTGAACAAACTTTTTTTTTTAAATCTAGCATCTGTATGAGAGTAGGTTTGGAGGGTTAGTATGTTGCCTTCCAGGCACGTGTAAGAAGACATATGCAGGTCCATGCTGTCATTTCCATTCAAGTTCATACAAGCTAAACACAGCTGCAATTTAAAAAAAAAAGTTTTTTCCTAGAAGCATAAAATACCTGCAAGACGCTAATCTGTACAAACAAACTGTCTTTTGTTCACCTTTCCTGTTAGAATTGCTCTGTGTGACCAAGATTTGACAACAGAAGGTCACACAGAATTTCACACAGCACAACTTAAAGACTAGGTTACGGATTGTTGCAAAACATTAATTTGACAAAATGTGGCATGGTTAGGTCTTTAGTCTCAGGCAATGTTACAGCCAGTGTAAGTCTCCGATACCTTATGCTCAATTGTCACCTCACTCTGTACCACAGTATTTAACACTGCATCCTGTGGAACAAGTCCACTGATTGTGGAAAGGTGAGCATGCTGCTCAGTATCTGTATGCCCTCATGCAGGCATACCATTCAGAAAGCTCAACTATAATTATACTGCACCACCAGAGAGAACAGGCTCCATTATTTATAATCCCGGACTGCGTGGAGGAACTCTGCTGGCTAGTCCAATTCAACATTCTGCATTGTGTCAGTGAATGAGGTGGAAGATAATACAATCTTCATATCTCACGTTGCTGTCCTAGTATTGAATCCCACCCATGTCAGTTGCGTGTGTAGCTAGCAGCCCTACAGAGCAAAGAGCTGGAAGAAGCGTGAACTCAACTCAATAACAACATTTTACAGACACCACATATGAATGTACGAAGGCATTTGTGAAACACTTACCCATTTTATGTTAATTATGTCAATTGCACACACACGAAACCTGATAAGTATGCCTGTCCAGTACAAACAGTACTTTAGGAGAAAGCTAGTACCCCCCCCCCCCCCCCCCCTTCCTCTGGCAGGACTAGGCAAATTGTTCCTTGCCACTACAAACTCCCATTGTGTTGGTTAATTAACTTGGTTATTAATTAATTATTAGGTTAGTTATAATAGCTATGTATGTTAATTAAGGATAATTTTAAAAATACAATAATTCAATTTGAATTGCATTATCAAAGAAACTATGCAAATAGTAGGCTCAAGGTACGATCACAACTGTTACATTCAGAAGTACCCATTCCTTATTCACCACATTATAAAATGTAATCACGTGTACAAATAGCAATGCAACTTGCTGCAACTTGTTCTGACTTCTACCCAAATTATTACACTGTACAAAACTTGGATGGAGCACACACATAGACTAGAACTCCTGCTTGACAGTCAACATAATGCTGCATGGGCTTTGAATCTTGTCTTTCTCCTTTTGATCGCACCGTGACTTATCCACAGCGGTTTATCACACATAGCACAGAACACCAATTACACTTTCAGTCTCAAGGGTTTGTTCATTCTTCAAATTTATTCAGAAAAAGGCAAATCACCCATTTCTAATACCATTCAGTTCTTAACTTAACTGACTGTGGAGACAAACCATTAACAAAGCTAGCTATAGTAACATTCAACTATCAAACATAGTGTAAGTATGGCTCACTACACTACAGCATACTAAAACACACTGTATAATGCGATATCAAGTCAAGCCTGTGGTTCTCCAAGACAAAAAGGGTATCTTGCTACTTGCTGTCAAGTGACTGTTGACTGAACGATATCTTTTAAAAATGCAGTTTTTGACCAGAAAGTGCCCTCCTCAACACTTCAGTACTTAAATACATTATATCCAACAGCTGAATACTTGTTTCTTTAAATGACTCACTCCTTTTCCACTAAAGGTGCAGCCACAGACATCCCATTGGTCCTTCCTTCCCACTTTGTATGTGTATTCAGATGCAATCTCAGGTGAGACAGCCTGGTGAAAAGCCGGTTACACTGAGTACAGCAGTAGGGTTTCTCTCCGGTGTGAATGCGCTGGTGGAGCTTCAGGCTGGAGCCAGTGCTGAAGCTCTTTCCGCACTGTGAACAGCAGTAAGGTCTCTCTCCTGTGTGGACACGCATGTGTACCTTTACATGACCCCACTGCCTAAATCTCTTAGAGCAGCAGGGGCAGCTGTATGGTTTTTCCCCAGTGTGAACAAGCAAATGTCTCTTTAAGTCATTATTAGATGTGTAGAACTTGGCACAGTAAGAGCATGTGAAAAGGTTCTGACCAGAGTGCAATTTTGAGTGCGTTTTTAAATCAGACTTCCTCATAAATGTTTTTGGGCAATTTTTGCACATGAAGGGACGTTCACCTGTGTGCACCCTCATGTGCGTGATGAGGTTGCCCTCGGCCAGGAAACTGAGCGGACAGGTGGGACAGGTAAACACTCCACGTCCAGAGTGAATCCTCTGGTGCTTGCGCAGGTTTTTCACACAGGAAAAAGACTTGTGACAAGACGGGCAAGGGTGCGGCTTCGGGGGTTGAGAGGAAGGCTGGGGGAAGGACCTGACTATCGGAGAGAGAGGAGATACAGCTGGTGAGGGACATGAGGGGGGCGTGTGTATTTTATCAGGGGAGCAGAGGGAAGACATGAGGAGATTGGGAGGAGGGGAAGGTGGAGAGGGTGGAGGGGAAGGTGGGGAGGGTGGAGGGGAAGGTGACCGGCGGCCAAGCACTAGGGAATGGGGCACATCAGGCGCTGGATCAGCACTGTGACTACGCTTCTGTGATTTGCATCTTGATACTGAATGAGGACTAACTTCCCCAGTTTGGGGAGTCGGCCTCTCTGCTTCAGTACACACAGACTGTGTCTCACAGCTTTGTAATTTTCCAAAACGGTTCTTTCGAGGTTTATTGGAAAGGAGCATTTGAGTTCTAGTATGTTTTCCTGCCTCGCCGAAATCAGACTTCTCCGTTTCAAACAGTTCTTCCTCCTCGAGATGACTCTCTGCTCCCGTTTCTTCCTCTTTAATCTGGATGGAGAAAACTGCGAATGGCGAGCCGCTTCCCACGTCCTTGTCCAACTTTTCACCTGCCTTGCTGTTTAGACTGAACACACAAAAGCATGTTAAGGCATGCAGGCTTTGAGCATTAACCATAACTCAAGTGACTGTACCCTCAATGTCCATACACACGCAATCCCACAGCCGTGAAATACCATTTTGTGAATGCACTATTCTTCTAGCAGAAAGGGTAGCCCATCTACACATCACATACACTGTACACAATGTTCATTCTTACCTCTTCCATCTCACTGGCTGTCCACAGTGATCCTTAAGATGACCTTTCAAAGTATTCTCGGAGCAAAAACGCTCACCACACTGGGAATATTGCCCAGTGGGCAAAACACACAGGTGCGACTTCTTGTTTTCCTCCCGACTGAAAGTCTTGCTGCACCGAACGCAGTGATACAGCCTCCCTCTCGCGTGCACCTGCTGGTGTTTTTTGAGGTCCCCAGACTGACTGAAGGTCATACCACACCAGGCACAGCAGTACAATTTTGCACCGCAGTGAGTCCTCTGGTGCTTTTTTAGACTGCCCTCCGTGCTGACGCTCTTCCCACAGACGGTACACAGGAAGCACGGTCGCTTTCCAGCGTGTATTTGCTGGTGTCGTTTGTAACTGTAGGAATTGGCAAATGTCTTAAGACAGATGGGACAAAGAAATGGTTTGTCCCCACTGTGGCTATGCTTGTGTTTATTAAGAGAGCCCAACTGGGTGAATGTTTTTAGACAGAGCGGACAGCTGTATGGCTTCTCACCTGTGTGGACCCTACTGTGCTGCTTCAAATTGTACGATCTGTCAAAAACTTTACCACAAACTAAACATGGATGGATCTTGTCCCTTCGTCCGTATTTGGGGATGGTGGGTAGAATAGTTTTTTCTTCACTTTTGTTCCCAGACATGTCCTCTCCTGTTTGTTCCCCGCCTTCAAATTCACTATTATATTCTTCCTCTTTGATTTTGACTGTAATTATCTGCGAACTGTCAAACACAGGATCAGCTACACTCTCCTGAGCAGTTTCTATATTTATTTCTGGGTTTAGGTTCTCACAGTTAATGAGACTGTTACCAACTGAAGGGTCCATTTCATCAATAGAGTTCAAATGATTGCTTTGGTCACTGTTAACCTTATGATCAGAGATGCTTTTACAATCTTTGTAAATTATGTTTATATTAGGGTTTTGTTTTACTTTCTCCTTCACACTGGTGGCATTGGTGTGCTGGTTAATGCCAACATCACCATTAGTATCTTTGTTTAATACAGCACTACTGCTTTTACAAGGACCGTGGATTTTCTCATCATGGCGTCTGCTTTTAGTCAATGTGACATAATCCTTTTGGCACATTTTACTTTTCCGCTCAGTTCGTCTTGGTTCCTCTTCATCAAAATGCTTTGCCAAACTGAGCAATCTTTTCTTTGCAAAGCCAGCTCTTGGTCTGGACCGATATCCACGCCTATTTTTTTCCGGGAATTCTAATATGCTGCTTTCCTGAGTTCTTCCATCAGAACCCAGTTTGGAGTCTCCTTGAAATTGTTCTTCTACTTCCAATCCCAATTCATATTCAAAAGGCTCTTCTTTGATGTGAACCAGTTCCATTTTTTTTTTTAAATATTCCAGAATAATGTTCTTCAATACATGCTCCCACTGTCAGACAGAATATTGCAGAGTATTAACTCAGACAGAAAAAGCATTATTTAAACTTATATAACAGGTACAAATGATTCAACTGTTCCTCCTTACAGGGCAATGAGTATAACCATAACAAACACCACATATTTAGCAGAAGTCGCACGTAAATTGTTAAACTGTCGCTACAAAATCCTACATATTTGCTTAAACTTAAACAATTAGGTTTAAGTCATTAAAAACAAATTACCTGCATAAACAATTACGATGGTCTGACAGATGAGCTAGTAAGTTACGGAAAGAAAACATTAAAGTTATTTGAAATACATATTTCTGTTTCACATGCACCAAAGACAGCAAACTACGCAGACGTACATGTGAAGGTTCTGATACACTTCGAAAACTCGTAACCGATAGCTGTTAGCAAACTAAAATAGCTAGGTCGCTAGCTAGATAAAAGCTAACTGTTATCGATAATGCCAAATAGTGCTACCATACGTGATTGTGTAAAAATCCATTAACTAGGTCGCTAATTTGTCCTTTATATTTCACATTGTGTTAGCTATACAAACGTAACAATCCCAGTCAAATGGCTTTCTAGCATGCTTGCTGGCAAGCCAGTGATGCAAAGTCAAGCTCTCTACTGAAGCCCACTGTATTCTGTCTGGAGCTCACAACGAGCAATAAAGTACTTTTCCTTTTAATTTCTTCGGAGTTAATCACTGAAGCTATTCGCCTCTACTGTTTTACCTGACTCTTTCACAACTTTAGGTTAATGGTTACCTTTTGTGAACTATGACGTTAGCTAGCCAATTCGTCCAATTATATATATTTAAAGAAATGTCATATAGCTGGATTATAGCTGCTGTAGCTATATATTTCCCCTTGATTGGATGGTGGTCCGTCACCCTTCTTGGTCTCCTGTTGCCATGAAGCTGTGATTAAAGGTTCCGTTTTATGGGCAAATACAGTATGTCGGTTAAGGTCTAACTGTTGACAAACTAAACCACAATAACAAAATTATGTTCGACTTTTAAAATAAAAAAACATTTTTGTATCACTATCATTTGTATTACTATGTATTAATGAACTCAAATGTTAATACAGAATTAAAGATTTAAATTTCTCAAAACGCGTTATATTATGCATAATACTAATATGTGCAAAAATATTATGCTAAAATACTAAGAAGCTTAAGTATTGTGAGCTGGTGTTATTTAAAATTTCATAATAATTCGTTTCAACACATAATTATCAGACTATTATGCTCTGAGTTTTATGCTGATCCTTTGCATTTCATAACACAGCTTTGATAGTTCATAATTGCTGTGCATTTTTGCCTTCGTCAAGTGTGACCATAAAACTTGACACATAAAAATTGCACTGGTGTGGTCAAATGTCTTCTGTGTATGGCCCAGTGTGTAGTATTTAATTACAGTTAATTACAGTCAGGCCTACCTGAATTGAAATAACATCCATTGGCAGTTGCTTATTATCATATATATATAAGATAGTATCTAATTGCATCTTATCTATATGTCCTCCATCATTTTGGAGAGCACATAGTAGCACATGAACTTTGAACTAGCGTATGCTGTTAATTGCTTCTTTTTCATTCTGCAGTTCACCAGCTAAGCTGCGCAGCTTTGCATTGGTGTTTTAAATTTCATATATAATTCACACACATGAAGTTGCAGGCATCCAATGAACCATACAAGCTGAAACCATCCCTTGCTGCCACAAACAATTAAGCACTGGCCTGTGGGGCCACCTACTACCTTCAGCAGGATTGAATTCAAAGCTGTGAGTAGGCTGAACACCTTTAGCAGAATGTGTTACTTGATAGCCCTTTTTTGTCTTCTTAATTACATTATACAATGGTCGCAGTTGGTTTTAGAAAACCAACTTATTGCATTTCCTTATTACAAGACAATATGTCTGTAGTTTTAATAATGCTAACATGTTATCCAATCTCTAAATATATTTATTTATGATGATGTATATAACAACACTACTGTGAAATGATAATCAATGATAATGTGTCCTCATGCAAAACATCATGGTTTATATCTAGGACACTATAATGCTATGTATATATGTCAAGAGTTTAGTATGGTTAGTGTATATTGATATTTGAAGGCATTTTATCATTTAATCAATTTGGAATGGTTACTGCATCTGAACACTACCTCAGACACAGCAAAATAAAGCATGGAAATGAAAACACAATTTAGTTAATCTGACATTTTTATTCTGCCATGCAGCAGTATACTTTGAATATTCCTAATTTCATATTGCTGCCATGCAACAATATAATACTTTAAATATGCCTAATCACATCTTTTTGTTATTTGCGACTGGGTCTAAAACTTTTTAAAACAATACAAAATTAACTAATTTAGATATTTTTATAATATTTAATTTTTCAGTTTGTATGTGTGATGTAATCAGATCAAAAGGTAACAGAAAAATAAAGTAATAAACAAAATAGCTAGTAATGATAAAGTAGTCTAACAACAAATTTCCCATTGGTGCAGATCCTGCCTTGGCCACATGGTGGCGATGGAGTGGTATCCAGGCTATTCAAAGATGTCAGCCATTGTTCTGTTGAAGGAGAGAAAGGAAAGAGTTCACTGCTACAGATCTCACCAAAATAATGTGGTTCTTTCATTAATCAATGCCTGTATTGATGGAATAGGGAATACAGTGTTTTTTTTTTTTTTTTGGGGGGGGGGGGGGGGGTAAAAGGTAGGAATCCGTGCTTTTACCACACATGAATTGTTTGATTATAAATCTAAAATTGTGGAGTACAGAGCCAAACCAAGAAAAGACAAATCTTTGTCCCAAACATCATGGAGATCACTGTATATAAAGTGTATTCAGTAGCTTAGTTGTGCCTTACTGGTAGAGTGATCCTGTTAGTACATCAAGAAAGCCACCTGAAAAAAAATGCTTGGTCAGTTTAAGGACTTGGAATTTGTTAATGCATTTGTCATCCCACAGCACTATGCCAAAACAATATTTAGAATATTAATGCACATTTCTAAATCAAATTGTTTTATTTAATTTTCTCACCTGGTCTGCAAACCGTGTCACATAGTACAGGACAGATGTAGCAGACATTGCACATCTAGAGAAAGATGAAATCAAAGTGAACACCTACACAACACGACTCACACCCTGCTCACCATTGAAAAACTTTGCTTACACATGTTTACTGTGGTCATGTACATACAGTGCCCAAGAGGACAAATCACCAATATTGCTTTTAGTTCATTTGTAAGATGTAGCATGTAGTGATGCAGCGTTTAATTATGGCCAAAGCTACTTTTCATGTCAGCTGCATTATTTGAATCGTAGATCTGTATGTCGACAAGTTTCACAACATGCAATTTTCTCACACAGGATGATGTTGTTCATTTAACTTGTCAAGCTTGGGTTTGGTTACTGTGACAAAAACAGACTCACTTCACAGTCTTTGCAGTGTTCTGACATGTCTCCCTCCTGACAAGGGCACATTTCACAGGCATCGCAGTGCTGAAAGAGAGAAGGTAATTGTTTTTACTTCTGGATAAATACTGAGGGATGCACACTAAGGAAAATGGCAGTGACAGAGACCGGTGTAGCTATATTGAGCGTTTACCTCGCAGAAGGAACAGTAGCCACAAAGGGATCCAGCGCGATGGAGTTCAGCACCACCGCCCTCTTCCTCTACATGACCATCTTCAGCTTCAGCATCGGAATCTGGAAAAAAAATAATGGTCATCCGATGAAAACAGATGTAAACAGAGACATAAAATTACTAACCAATATATTTCAGTGCATTTCTCAAAAATTGTGTTTGGCCAGGCTGAGCAAAAGGCCACAATAAAATCACTGATAAAATACTACTCTGACCTGAATTTCTGATGAAGACGAAACTGAAATATTTATGTTTCAAATAAGCCTTTTGACACAGACTGGAAATTATAAGTGTCTCATGGAAGCAACTGAGTAAGTACTATACTTTTTGACACGGCTAAAGAAAATTAATACAATTTATAATTACTTTTTTCAGCTATTCTATTTTTAGCTTCAGAAGGTCAGCATGGCTAACCCAGACTCCAGCCATTGTATTGCACATACCAAGAGGGCACATTGTGCTGAAGGATATCCTGGTGAAGAGCAATCACAGTGTGACTAATTCTGCACTGCCGCACTGAAGATGAGTTCTGTGTATTTTGGTTAGCTTTTGGTTAGAGAGGGAAATTACACAAAATATTGCTATATACTTAGTCTGTGGTACACGTACTATATAGCAGCATTTTCTCACGCATGTATTCAGTAATCACATATGCTTGCCACAATTCTGCCCTTGCTCAGCACACACACACACACACACACAAGCACATGCACATTTAAAGGCAAAAGTGCAAAGATTTTTATTAATTGTGATTCATGTACAGCTTTTGAAATCCATTATGTTGTAAAGTAAAATGGAATTCAGTAGGGACTGTAGAGAATTATATTATAATTATCTTCAGTAGGGGATTATCTTATAATAATGCATTTTAAGTGCAAACAAAATGCTTATATTTTTATCATTACACAAATCAAGATGGCAAAATCTTTGATATGTATTTCATATTTCGCAAGGGCAATAATGGGCACAGTACATTTAAACATATGTAGGCACAGTAGCAAAGCTCATCCCCTCCTTATTCTGGTTAATTCCCAAGTTCAGAACAAATATTAAATAGATTTTCATATAAATCTTTAATTACCTTGTTGATCCTGCTGTTCATCTTTAACATCATCACCCTCATCCTTATCACTTTCACCATCATCTTCATCATGACCTTCCATAGCATCAGGTTCATCTTCCTCCTCTGTGTCGTCAGCATCATCATCCTCCTGTCCACCTTCATCACCGTCATCTCCACCATCATCATCAGCATCATCATCCCCCTGCCCACCATCATCATCATCATCATCTCCACCATCATCAGCAGCAGCATCTTCTCCATCGTCATCATCATCATCTCTGCTGTCATTATCTTTGTCTTCACCTTCATTGTCATCTTTTGTATCATGATCTTCCTCCTCATCACCTTTATCATTATCATCATCATCATTTTCATCATGATCACCATCTTCCTCCTCAATGTCCTCTTCAGCATCGCTGCCATCATTGGCATTTTCATCATCGTTGTCGTCATCGTTGTTGTCGTCATACTCATCACTGGCTGTTTCATCTTCACCCTCCCCATCATGATCATCATCACTGATGACTTCCTCTTCACTCTCTGTATCAATACTATCAACGTCTTCATCATCACCATCATCATAACTGTCATTTTCATCATAATTGTCATCATTAGCTCCTTCTATGCTCTCCCCAATATCTCCATCATCACCGACATCATCATCCTCATCGTTATTATCATCATCAAGCTCTGCACCTGTTGGTTCCTCACTCTCATCAGCTTGGTTTTGTAGGTGGTCTTCAGTGAGAGCTTCCTCCTGAGCTCTGACCACTGGAGTGAGGGGTGTTTGGAAGGAACACAGGAGAATGAGCATCAGCCCTCTCAGCCATGTTTTGAAGGAGGCCATATTAGACCAAAGCGTGGGCAGATAAACAAAGAGAAGGGGAAAGAAGGTTAAAATCCTTCAGGGCTCCAGTACATCCACAAGAACAGATTCAGCGACAGCTGTGAGCTGTTGTTTTATCTAACAGAGAAACATATATTTAACATATACTCCCCCCTTTTTAAATATGCGTAATCCAAATCCCAGGATTTTGACACCCACACCCAAAATCCAGTGGAAACAATGCACAACTCTCAAGATATTCCTCTTCTTTTCAAAAAATGGGAACTGAACAAAGTATCAGAAAAACATATTGCCTCGTGTTCCACTATGCAGTAGCTTATGCATTCATGAAAAAAAAAAGATAGGACTATATAGTTCAGCCAACGATAGGTGCCCAGTGGCGAGACTTGGACCTTACTAAAATGACACAGACAGTGAACAGGAGAATGGGGGGTAAGATGAGAAGTGGGGGGTACTTTTGTTGACTGACAACAGCACATGTTTAAAGACTATGCTTATGATGTTCCGAACTCAGTCGGGTGTGGAAAAAGAGAATAGAGGGAGGGAGGGGGAAAGAGAGAGAGAGGGAGGGGGGGGGAGGGAGAGAAAGAGAGAGACAGAGAGAGAGAGACAGAAAGGGAGAAAGGATAAATGATTGTTCAAGTTTAACTCTAGAGACATACAGAGGGGTGGACATATACTGAAGAAAGGTAACATGACAGATCAGTGTGGCTATTTCAGGGGTGGAGAAGGAGAGTTCCAACCAGTGAAGGAGAGCAACAAGCATGCCGGAAAAAGTGTATGTGTGTGTAGATAGATATGGGCGAGCACACATTCACACACACCCTCACACGTGCATAAATGTGCTCCTAATCCCCAACATTTGGCTGGGAATCTATCAAACAGCCAGTTCATACCCAGGACTGTCACAGATGGACATTCCTGGAGCACATAATGAGTTGCACTTTGACACGCTGGAAGGTCATGCATGGAGAAGTAACAGTTGTCTCAACTACTCACTGACTTAAAATTATTTTGAAACTATTATGTAAGTATTTTGGAAGAAAGTTCACATATTGTATTCAAATCAGTTAACTATATATAGCCATGGCAGCAGTGACAATACTCAACAAAAAAAAACCCACTCACAAACACAAGTACATAAATGTAAAAAAAAATAAAAAGTGCACGCAAATGGTCTGGACAGAAACAATGGCATGTCACGCAGGCACAGACATGGGTACACGTAGTACTGGCCTCAGGCAGTCAAGCATTGACACTCAACCTTTCTGCAGCCAAACCCACCAACCCCCAACAACACATTGCCAAAATAGTTGAGTGTGTGAGTTGTGGGATGGGCAGGTGGGCAGGAACTCTATTAAAAGCCCCTCTATCCCCCAGTATCAGTATAAAGTGACCTTCACTTCGTCTGCCGGTCACTGGAACTGTGCGTTGTAAGCTTCATCGCAGTCCCTCTTTCCCTTTCCCCTTTCTCACATCGAACAGTAGCTCTGTCTTCCTTCTTAAGGCCTGTGCATTAGCTTTCAACATTTCCTTTTCTAAATCCTCCTCTCCAACCCTCTCTAAAAAAACAGCACTTTGTTTGTCCCTTTGTCCTAATTATCTCCTCCCAAAGTCACTTTGTTGAATCATTTCCCCCCTTCCCCTGCCTTTGTCGTTACCGTCTCTGGGGACAAATGCTCATTTCACTAAATCTCTGTCAGACATTTGTTGTGCTTCCTCGATTTTGTTTTGACTTGTGAGTGGTTTTCACATGCATGTGAGCAAGACAATGAGACTGAATGAAATGTGGCTAAAACTAATGTGCGGGTGAAATTTGAGGAGGCTGGACACAGGGGACCAAAATATGCTCTACTCCATAAACCCATTCAACTGTGATGGGCTCTACCAAATGGCCTCTTCAATACACATTAAGTGTCTGTGCACAAACAAAATGATGTTGGTAGGTAATTACATCATGCCACAGTACATAGAACTGTAAGATATACATACACAGCAACTGTAAGTCTAGAATTTCTGTTGAGAAAGTCCTATGTATATACAGATGGGTGACAAATTAAAGGAAAAACCTGAATAAATGAGTGGAGAAACATAACAAATACAGCTTCTTGGAGAAAAACAGTCAAAATAAGCAAGCAAGATCGTTTAATTCAGCAAACATCAATCAGAAACATATATGAGATCCAACAAAATTTTAAGTAAACAGTTTAAGATGGAATGGCTTTTCTTCTGTGTTAATTTTGTTTCCTCCTGTAAGATCCATGGTTACGCAATTCATTTCATCTCCTCGGCCAGTGTGATCCATGCAAGCACACATCCTTGTAAGGTTAAAGCCAAAACAGAACATTGTCCTCCACACACTGTGCCCTTTACTCTCCAAAGGCAGAGATGACAACAGGAGGTCTCACACACATACACACACACACACACAAATTCGAATTTACATAACCATTTCTTAAATAAAATGACACCAGACAGTCGCCCTAGAGTTCCCTAGCAAGATCAAGTGTTGTTTCTCTATGTATTTCTGAAGTTTGTATTTGTATGTATTTCCACACTCATTCCTGATCTGTGTGAAAACAGTGAACAATATGAAAGTACAGCACGAGCAAATGACAAATAGTGAAGGCTGATATAAAAACAGAAAGTGAACAATCAGCAGCAGTAAAACAGCCTTCAGGATTTAAAGCCATAAAAACAGGTTCAGTAACAAAGTGAAAAAGTCTGCCTCTTCCGTTCACTGACCCTATATATTAATTTTGGTTGTTTTCCTTTGGAATCAACTCGAAGAAGAGGGAGGAGTCTCTGAAAGACAAAAGGTACAGTATTATGATTATCATAAATATGCAATTAGATGTAAGAAATTTTAGGGAGGGGGGAAATTATTGAGAATTGGTAACAGAAACTAAAGTAATTGTCAATTAAATGCTGCTCAAAATCTCAAATAGACAGCTTTAAATGTATAATACACATTTCCCTGTATGTTACAGGTGACCCATTCCTCAAAGAGACCTGGCTGGCAGTGGGAAAAAGTGACAGCATATAGCAGTACCTCTGAGTTTAGGTGGAGGACGTGTTGGCTTGCCCAGGTTGCTCTGATATAATGTCTCCACCACCCAAGCGAGGGCACTACAGCAATAATCCGTCTGTGAGTGAGAAAGAGAGAGAGAGAGAGAGAGAGAGAGAGAGAGAGAGAGAGAGAGAGAGAGAGAGAGAGAGGGAGAGAGAGGGAGAGAGAGGAGAGTGCAGTAGATTAACTGTAGCCACTGTACTCAGCTGACTGAGAGGACAGCTGCAGAATAAACTCAGGTTGAAGGGGAGAGAAGCTGCCCTTATACAAGCAAGCTGTGAATTTAATGTGTTGGGTTACTGTGGGCCCAGGTGGAATGAAGACCAGAGACCTTGAGTCCCATTGCAGGGCTCAAGTTGTGCTACTAACAGGCAGTAAAGGAAATAGGACTAATGACAGCTTACCTGTGATTCCAGTGCTCTCAATCGGCGATCATGGTCACGAATTTCAGCCATTTGTTTCAGCACATTGTCCACCCTGCGCACACAGCAGTACTCCATCATTCACTGTCTGTTAATGCGTGTCGTCACCTTATATACCTCATGCCTTGTACAACAGTGCACAAACAAATGGAAAAGGCAATCAAGCCCTAGCTAGGCCTGACAGCCACTAAACTGAGATGTGAAAGCAGGGCAGAGACAAGGTTGGAGGGAGACAGAGGTAGAGACATGGGTTTAGAGACACATTGGTGGAGAAAGAGGCAGAAGGAGGTGCAGGGAGACAGAGCCATAGTCACACACACATAGGGCCACAGAGGGGGAGAGAGACACACACATAGGGCCACAGAGGGGGAGAGAGACACACATATAGGGCCACAGAGGGGGAGAGACACACATAGGGCCACAGAGGGGGAGAGAGACACACATAGGGCCACAGAGGGGGAGAGAGACACACACATAGGGCCACAGAGGGGGAGAGAGACACACATATATAGGGCCACAGAGGGGGAGAGAGACACACATATATAGGGCCACAGAGGGGGAGAGAGACACACATATATAGGGCCACAGAAGCGGAGAGAGACACACATACAGGGCCACAGAGGGGGAGAGAGACACACACATAGGGCCACAGAGGGGGAGAGACACACACATAGGGCCACAGAGGGGGAGAGAGACACACACATAGGGCCACAGAGGGGGAGAGAGACACACATATATAGGGCCACAGAGGGGGAGAGAGACACACATACAGGGCCACAGAGGGGGAGAGAGACACACATATATAGGGCCACAGAAGCGGAGAGAGACACACATACAGGGCCACAGAGGGGGAGAGAGACACACACATAGGGCCACAGAGGGGGAGAGAGACACACACACATAGGGCCACAGAGGGGGAGAGAGACACACACATAGGGCCACAGAGGGGGAGAGAGACACACACATAGGGCCACAGAGGGGGAGAGAGACAGGTGGGGAGAGCGGAAAAGGCTACTTGGCAGATGTGCGCTTGAGTCTCTCTGTGTCGCTCCCTCGCTGCCTCTTGTTCAGTTCGGTCAGGAGGTTCTCTTTCTGAATGGCCTCCCATGTCATCAGCCTGTTGGCCCGCTTGTCTGTTAACTCCATCACTGGGTGGGTGGGGGGGAGAGACAGGTGCTAGTTAGTGAGGGACACTGTTTACTCAGATGGCCCTTCTCAAACAGCAGGGGAAGGGGAATCTTTAACAAAGCATCATTTTTCACCCCACAACATGCAACACGGTAAAAAAACATGTGGATGTAGCAAACCTGATGCACTCTGGGACCTGCTGTTTTTGAACCAGCCTACCGTAAATCATGAAGACATAGTCGCTCTCATTCAACTTCAGCCTCTGAAAATCCCCAGAGCACATCTTTGAAAGTGATGACGCTAAATGATTCTGGTCTTGCCGCTCAGTACATTCATGGCTTTGGCTGTAGCATTTAATGTGTGGCTTTTACTTTCAGCCTTCATTAAGACTGCTATTGTAAGTTTCTAATTCTGTTGTGGTTCTTTAATTCTTCAACTGATGGAAAAGCACACTGGACCTGTGGCATCTGATGAATGAACTGCAATTATGATGATTATCATTATTATTATTATCATGTAGCCATAGTAGTAGGTTAGTAATAACCATGTTGTTCATAAATATATAAATAATATATATAATGTCAATATGAATATATACTGCATGTATACTGTATTTTGACAACATGTTAATCAAAATAATGTTTGATGTTTTAATGTGAATCTTTCACTTATGAAATCGCATGGCAGAACTTAGCATCCCATTGCTTGCCACAAAGTTGTTTTAAACCATGAGCTTCTTCTGTCTCTCTAAACATTTCTTCATGATCTTCCACTTAATAAAAGGTTTACTGTAAAGGCAAGAGTTTTCCCATTATATATGAGTGATAAGCAACGATGAAAATGAAGGGTTTTTTTATTGAATAAGAAAGTACTTCAAATTATACTAAACATATATAAATTTGTGTATGTGTTGCAGAAATAAACAGTAAAATGTCCATTGTTAAATCAACTCTTACAGTGTATATATGGTCCTGGTCTGGCCCAATTAACCCTGGACATTTCACTGAGTACTACCCACAAAAAATGTAGGCTAAGGCTTCCATGTGGGCAGCTCTGTCACTCCTCTTAGGGGGAAAGGGCCCTCCATTTAAGCTGAAATTTGCAATGCAACACAAACTCAGCATGAAATGTATTAGCTTTATCCTGTTGCCATTATTCTCACCATTACACAAGAACAAACGCAGCAGAAACTTTCCCAGATGCAAACTTGCACAAACTCACAACTCCCACCAAACTCACTCGTATATACCTCGTATACTGCATATAGGTGGTAAGTACCACCTATATGCAAGCTAGAACAGCTAAATAACAGAACCATATGCCCACCCTTCCACCAGTTAATTATTCTTTTGTTTCAGCCACTGACACCATTGGACACAACTTTGTTACACTCACCGAAGTGGCGGACCTTGACAGAGGGGATCTTGCGGATTTTCCTCTTGATGATGAGATGGAGGTGGGATAGAATGATAAAGGGGGGAGCCAGGGAGGGGCGCATGTGGTAATCCACAATCAGGTTGTAACGCTGGAATTTCCAGTAGATGTCGCTGTTGTCTTGTACCTTGGAGAACGTGTAGCTGGTGTAAAAGGAAGGGAGGAGCCATGGGTCAGTACACCATTGTTGTCTGTCTTTAGGTTGGTTGCTTTTTATCTGATACCACAAAAGGCCAAATTAATTTCCCCACCAGACATAATTAAGTCGAAAAGAATTTAACAGAATGGAAACAGTACTAACCACATTCTATTCATGCTGAGGATACTACATAGATAAAATATTGAAGGTATATTAAACAGCAAGAGACACCCTTGCCATAGTGATAGAGGTGGGGATAGTGATGGGGAGAGAAGCAAAGAGCAAAAATAGAGGTCAAAAAAGGGAGGGAGGGAGAGGGAGGAAGAGAGAGAGAGGTAGACAGAGAGAGAGAGAGAGAGAGAGCGAGAGAGAGAGTATGTGAGAGAGAGAGAGAGAGAGAGAGAGAGATGTTAAAAGCCATACCTGAACATGGCAATGAGAAGGTTGAGAAGCAAGATGTTGGTGACCAGCAGGTAGACCACCAGCAGAATGATCACCAGCCAATTGGCATAAGTGTTGATACAAGGCTCAGCTCCAGCATCAATTAGCGTCACGTTGTCTGTGCAGGTCACCTCCCCAGCCTTGGCAGCTAAGGACAGAGGGACAAATAGTGAATGAAAGATTCAAAAAGAGGAAGAGCTCAACAGGGAAAGGTTAACACTTTTGATCTGTAACAAGTGTATAGTGCATATGATTATATGCAGTGCACACTTTGGAAAAAGGCCATATCTCTAAGAGGGATAGGTCAACTTTTGGAGAATTTGATGTTGTTTCATTTTTAGCCTATTCTTTGAATTTGCCCAGACAGTTTTTGTGTGCTATGAATAATATTATTGATAAATACAAAAGTTTCTGATGGCTTGCTGGCTTTACAGTGACTAATATAGGGGCATTCAGGGGTTTGTGGTCTGGAGCATGAAAATATCTGACAACGCAATTCAAGCAGTTCCAAATCTGCTTGTATAATGATGTTACACCTCTAGAGGTTTACCGGCCATTTTAAGTCTGCAGGTTGTCAGAAACTTCTGTTAAAAACCTGAAAAATATCCTTAATTTCACATTAAAAAACAGGTCTGGCCCCATTGAAAATTTACACTAAAACAGTAATAATATTTTTTAAAACCCAGAAAGTTAACTATCCTTTAAATATTTTGTGATTGCGGTATTTCTCAATTTTAGGCAGCAAACAGTATGGAATACATGCACTGCACTAACAAGCAGGGAATCAGACACTGTAGAATACCATCAAGGTCCTCAAGGGGGATCTGTCCGAAAATGTGCAGGTAAGGCCGGTAGAACACCCTGCGCAGGACCCAGTCTGGGCGAGAGTCATACGAGTACAGCAACGCCTGATTGGCCACTCCATATGCCAATAGCCACACCCCCAGGAAGAAAAGGAAGAAGAACACATCTTTGATCTGAGGGAGAAAAAGACAGAGGGAAAGGAGTGGTGAGTGCAACACAGTTGTGAAAAGAGAAAATAAATTCTCCTTTTAAAGCATAATATAAAAATAAAAATTAATTACATATTGGTTTTTGAGCCGGCATTTGCAAATTTGTTAAGCTAGGCATATTCCCTCCCAGCACTGTCAATTTTATTTATTTATTTATTTTTTTAGAAAATTGTAGCAGGGCAGTCTTTAAAAATAGATGGTTCTAAGTGTCCAAAGCTTCAAATGACTTCCAATGGCATGAAAAATATAAAATAAAATGTTTTAAAAAATTGTGATGTATTGTTTTTTTTTCTTCAGAATATAAAGAGCAGGCAGTGATGTCAAAATATTTCAAAGTTAACTTATCCTCCACCTGCTCTTAAACCACCCACCACTCTGACAGTTGATCTCACAGTTAATCTCTTTGACCAATATTCATTCCCTCCCTCTCATTCATTACCCCCTCTCTTTTTCTCTCTCTCTCTCTCACCATTTTCCCCAAAATAATAATCTTGGGGCCCATTCTCTTGTGAATGGCAAAAATGTGGATGAGTCTGAGGGTGAACACCATGTAATCCAGACAGAGCACGGCCCGGCCGATCTCGTAGGACCACTGGAACATTCTGGCAAGAGAAGGAAGGAAAGTGGAAAAACAGGTTGAGCGTTGCTTGGGCCTCACATTAGGCTCAGAGAGCAGACGGGTTGAGCCCACGCCCTTCATCTATACAAAAGCCACAATGTTCAACAGTCTGTAAACAGATCAAGTAGCGCAGTGCACAAAGAACCACTTTCTAGTAACTGTCACGCTCTTTCCTTCCCTGCCCCAACCATGACACTAGCCAGTTTGTCACATTCCATTATATCAGATAGGTCACCCTATAATGGAAGTTGGGCCAATCTGGCCAACAGTGTGAAACAACTTTTGTAGTACTTGAAGGAGAACACGGACAAACAGAAAGTGGTTGAGTAAGCTGGAATATGACGAGATTGAGAGATATGATGGAAGTCTCATTGGATAAATTACTGAAATGACTGCGCTCAACATCTCTCCGCTTGTCTGTACAGTATTTCACACAGGTACGCAGTGAGCTGAGTGGTGGGGCAGTCGGTCATTGATTACCTGCAGCACATGCCGACGATGAATAATACGATGGCTGTAAGGTCACACTTGTTCCACAGATCCTGAATGTACAGCCACATCCTCTGTAGCAATGGGCTGTTCCCCACAAAGAAGGTCTGTGAGAGCAGGTGGAGATATTTATGAACAGTATGTATAGATATATAGTGTCCTCCAAAATGATTCACACTCTAGACAGAGATACGCAAAACAAGACTGTGTAAAATAAGCAACGTGGGGGTGGCCCATAATACTGAAATCTAATTACAGAGGAGGCAGGTGGAAATGAGCCCACAGGTCACAGGTTCGATTCCCAGGTAAGACACTGCCGTTGTACCCTTGAACAAGGTACTGAACCTGCATTGCTTCAGTATATATCCAGCTGTATAAATGGATGGTATGTAAAAAGTCACTCTGGATAAGAGCATCTGCTAAATGCCTGTAATGTAATACCCCCCAGTCAACAATCTGGGTGTACAGTATGTAGGGCTGATTCATTCATTTCCGTACTGTACAAAACTGATGCATCTCAGTACTATAAAACAGTTATTCATCTCAGTACTGTCAACACTGATTCATTTCAGTACTGTACAACACTGATTCATTTCAGTACTGTACAACAGTTATTCATCTCAGTACTGTACAACAGTTATTCATCTCAGTACTGTACAACACTCTCAGATCTAAAAGACTGCTGTACAGTACCGAGCTGAATCAGCCCGACATACACCCATGTGAGATCAGTGAGGGGTCTGATGTCCCACTTCTAATTGAAATTGCATGGATTGATCCATTTGAACCATTGAACTAGTTGAAATGAAAGGGAGCAAAATTGTTCCTGTTGTCTCTGGTCACGTTGGACTTCAGAATTTACTTTGGCTGACTAGAGCCTTAAGCTGTACAAGAGCCATAATCAGGCGGGAGCAGAAGCAGGGTTTAGAGTAAACAGGGAAGGAGATACTGTACACCGTGAGTACAGCATGGACTTAAAGACTGTATAGTATCACAGTGTACAGTATCACCTTCCCTGTATACTAAATCCTGCTTCTGCTCCCTCCTGCCCTTGTACAGCTTAAGTCTCTGGTCAGCCAAAGTAAATTTTGAAGTCAAATGTGACCATGTTATACATATCTACACAGACCCAGTAGATCCTTCTGCAAAGAAAAAAAATCCAGGGACAACAGGAACAATTTTGCTCCCCTTAATTTTTTACTAGTCCAATAGGGTCGAGAGTCAGCCACTCTACAGACTGCACCACGTCACACACAACTGAACACTCTGGTAAGTATAGACATCCATCATTCATTGCCAGGTTTCCTCTCTTGTAACATGACATTATTTGAATTTTACAAAACCTCAAGGCTCAACATTAATAGGGTTGTACTGTGAGTTCTGACAATATGCATAATGCTGTGTTGACCCAGTCCATCGAAAAATGTAAAATGAAACAGTCCATGGTCCAAAACACCAACAGTAATACTGTATGGACAGCCTTCTTTCTCCATACCTGTCGGATTTCTTCGCAGACAATGGTGAAGACCCAGAAGTACAGCACAAACTCCATTGTGGAAGGACCTTCTGGAGGTGGTGGCTTGAAGTCAACCAATAGCACATAGGCAAACAGGAAGAGGAACAGGAAGTACATCAGCACATTTCCTAGAAAAGAAGTGACTGGTGCAGACCAGAACTGTCTCCATCGGGCTAGCAAAAATGGGCGCTTAGACTTCCGATGGATGTGTTCTAGAGAGGAAAGAGAATGAGAGAGTTATTTAAGAACATGTACAAAGGCTAATGATCACAATTAGCAAATAAGCAGTATTGTACTCTGGGATGGGCTAAATACCTTTAGTGTTCATGCTGACTGATGTAACACTACACTACATTACAAGGGAGAGGGTTATGTGAGGAGTAATGAGGGGAAAAAATAAAGATATGGATGAAAGACAGAAATAGATAGAAATAAAGAGGTAGAGAGAGAGAGAAAGAGTCAAGATTAACACTGCCAGAGAGAGAGTCCCACCTTTGTTCGGTCTTAGAGAATGAAATTCTGTGAATTCTTCAGGTTCGTCTTCACTGAGACTGGGGAGAGGGAGACACACATGCAAAGTGCATTGACTGTCTTGACATTTGATTTTCCCAGCTGAAAGGTAAGGGCAAATGCAGATGCTCACAGACACAGAAGCATTAGGAAAAATGAGCAGCAGGAGAACATTACGTTTGCTTGATGTCAGCGAAAGAGAAGATGGTCTCTCCATCCAGGCTATCCATCTCTTTGGCCGGAGGAACCTCCTCATGGTTTGTGTCCTCATCCAGCTTCCTGAGGGAGGGAGAGAGAAAGAAAAAAAATTTTCTTCACAGTTGACAGTCCTGATACGACAGGTCACTCACAGTGACGCTGAGACAAAGCAAGAGAGAGAGACAGTTGCTGACCTGTAGTTGATGAGTCTGGTATAGACAAGAAAAGGGCAAAAGAAAGTAAAGATGAGCTTCCACTTGTTTGTGTTTCTGTCCATATCTCCCCACCAGATCTCAGTCAGGAGAGACTATAACAAAAACAAAGTTCAAAATCCAACATCAGCTTTGGAAAAACATTGATAACATGAAGAAACTTCAAACAGACATGCATAATTTTTTACATTTTTTTATTAAGTGCTGACCACAGTTTGTCCTGATATATTTTATAAATGAAGTATATAAATATATATATCAAAGCATGGTAGATAAGTAAAGACTGACAAACAGACCTGCACTCCATCATGGCTGAAGAAGAGGCGGGCATCACCTGCTGTCGCCATCTGCAGAGCGGTAGCACCGCCCCAAACCATTGACTTCTTGATGAGTAGCGTAAAGGAGCGATTCTCACTGCTCCGATAGCACTGACTGAACACATCTAGAGAGGGGGGCAGAGGGAGACCTTAAAAATACAATACTATGTGCTATGTTGTGCCAAATCCACTGCAGTGTCACAGTCTTACAGTTGACACAACTGCATTAAAAATGTAATGGTTTTAAAAATAAATAAAAACACTTTAACAGATGATATTTCTGTGTATTCAACATTATAAGACACACATTTTATCCATGCTCCCTTCAGTCCATTTCCTTATGAAGCACAAATATAATGCAAAGCATTCCATCATAGACACCACGTCAATGCAATGTACATTGCAATTAATGAACATCAAGCACAAATATGACTGCAGTCTCTTGGTCAGTGGGCAAACTTTCCACTCCCTCACCATGTGCCAGGTTCTCAAACTTCTGTGCCAGCTCCTTCATGGACTGCTTGGTCTCATTCTCCGATTCCAGTTTTGAAAGTTCCCTCAGCATCTTACAGCCAGTGAGCGCGCTCAGCACAGACTCACCTACCTAAGAAAGAGAGAGATTCAAAAAGAGAGAGAGAGTGAGTAATGAGTGAGGGAAATGATTACAGGACATAATCCTCTGATTGAGTAATGAAGTCAGCTTGTCTAGCACATATCTATCTTGGGTTGACAGTGCTGTAAGTTACTGTATGCTACGGTATGATAATGCTCCTGCCACAGATGAACACCACACATTGGTGAATTACCATCTCCCAGAAGAAGATGGCCATCTCTCGGCGGTTCTGCAGGACAGCCCAGATGAACAGAGCAGCCCAGGGGTGGAGGCAGGACTTGCTGCGGTACAAACACGGGCCCTGAAGAACCATGTTCACTTTCTGAGAGACAAACAGAAATTTTAACCAGTAATCCCATGACAAACATTCACATCTAAAAGGTGAAGCAGTACATGAAGGAGTCTGCACACTACAAAAAACCTTCCACACAGAGGTCTTCAGTATCAGAAGTATATAATTATATTATTATGTTCACAATCTAAAATAAAAACTTCCTGAGTTCCATTCATCTTGCCCCTTCAAGTTCATTAGGAACAGGTTCCAGTCCAGCTCCAAACCACCAATCATAACCTCCCATTTTTGTCAGGGTGTACAGAGTAAATCCCAACACCTTTAAACCTTCATTTCTAAGCCAATGCTTGGCTGCCTGTAATACTTATTCTGCCACACCCCACAGAGCAATGCTTTCCCCTTACCCCAAATTACCCATGGCCAAAGAGGTTAACTCAAAGGCTCGGATACATTGCAGGTCCTGCTGCACTTTATCTATCCAGTGGCAACATCAGCAAAGTGATCCGACTGCAGTTTGACCCCTCAGCAGGTGCAGTCATGTTAATGGGTAGTGTTACAGTACCTTGAGTGACTTTCTTGTGGGAGCAACATCATCCAGTTGCAAGGGACCAAAGTAGAACGGCAGACAAACATCTCCCAAGATCTCCCACAATACTCTTGAAACCTGGGAGAGGAGGAAGAGGGATGCAACTATTAGCATCCGAGAGGGAATATCTAAGGTAGCTTACAGTACACATGCACTGTTCCTCTGTCTAAAATGTGAGCAGCTATCATCTACAACAGGGCTACGAAACCCAAGTTATCAAAGGCCACAATCTAGCAAGTTTTCATGTGCTTCTACTTTCGAAACTCAAAAAATGTCTTCCATTTCAAAGCTACCTGAGAAAAATGCCCAAACGGATTTAATGCCCCTCCGGGACCAAGGTAAAGTATCCCTCATCTACACGGTCCTAAATTATTTATTATTATTTACAAAATTGCAGCATACTACTCAGGTCTAAAAACTCTTTTCCCTTTGTATTTATTTTACACAGAATTGACCTGGTAATAGGTTTACATCCCTGTGCATTAGTACACTACTTTTCTTAGGTCTCACCTCGTACAAACTGAACCGTTCTTTAATGAGTCCAGACTGGGGGTTCTCGCCGGATGCGATATCGTCCTCTGTATTGAGGGAGGGCGCCGACCCCGCGCTGACCCGCCGCTCGCTCAGACGGCGGTGCAGCAGCATGTAGGCCAGGGAGCTGTCCGACACAGAACTGTACAGGCTCTCCAGCCGCTCGTACGTCAGGTAGTCCAGGATGTTGAAGCCGTTCTCGGTGAAGAGCCGCACAAACTGGGGCTTGTTGTTCACCAAGGCGTCTGTCATGGAGTCCTCCAAGTCAGTGTACTGATCGGGGAGGGAGGTCAGTAAACAGATCGTGAGTAACGCTGCCTGTAAACACTTAGTGACTGATTGACTAGAGTGCAGTCAAGCTGCTGATGGATAATGTCCTGGGGGAAATGCGTTGTGAAGGAGAAGGAAATAAAGTTTATATTACATTACATTAAATAAAAAACAATCCACTGCATTTGCCTTGTGGCAAACACCAAGTGCAAATAACATAAAAAACAGAGAACAGAGAACAACTGATTATTGGCCTAGTCCTTCAGTTAATTATAATACAGAACATTTTCTTATACATGGAGACAGAAGAGATGCTCCTATATGGACTATGTAGAGCCAAGACTACTCTGATCAATGTAATCTACAGAGTAAATGATGTCCAGTATGGGGACAGTGCATTACTGAATGCTGAGAGATTCACACAGAATTATGTTTGGAGGAGATTCATCTCACCTTCCACTGAATATTCCCATTGAAGAGCTCGCTCTTGGCAATGTCCACTCGGTTCCAGGCCACAGCGAGTTTCAGCTCCTCTGTGTAAGGGCTTTTGTCATTTGCATCCCGCTGTTTACTCGCTGCAAAATAGACAAAGAATGAAATTGGTGAAATGGCCATTACCGGCTTTGCAAATCGCTGCCTTTTTAATCCACCACTTTTCATGAAAGAAAAGGGGCATATTTGCTTTGGTGTCAGTTATCTCTCAGCAGTTACAGCAGGTGAACCAAAAACAAGGAAGAAATAGATGTTTACCTCGGACTAGAGCTTTAAGCAGTACGGTGTCAAAATCATCCGGTCCCTCCTGCTCACCATGATAGATGGTGATCAGCTCCCTATTCTGACATATATTCAGCCCCTGAGAATGAGGCGTGAGAAAGAATAATTATAAAAAGTTGATAAAAGGATTCATGAGATTCATATTTAGGCAGAATGGAAGAAAGCTGGCCACACCCTTACCTCACATCTACCACCTAACTGAGATGAAAATGTCCTCATAAAGACCCTGTGCAATCTTTCTTAGGGGCAAACCCAGATATGTTATAGTGACAAATAAACTTTGTTTAGCTCCAAAGCAGTGTATACAGTGACATTATAGCTCCAGAGGCTATACATATTACCAGATTCATTTTATAGTGTTTGTTCACAATTATAAACATGAAAATCTAGTTTCTATATGGTACCAATGCTTTTTCTCAGTTCAAAAGCAGAACAAGCTCTCCACTCCCATTGTCAGATGCAAGGTTTATATCCAGATACCTAGCCATGGAGTAGTCTACCACCAAGTAGATGTTCTATGCCTAGCATAGCAAGCTACTTACAAATTAAAATGAAGTTACGATTATGTCCAACTACAAAACAGAAGAGTTTCAGCTACATTTCCAAACCTTATTTATTCAAAACCAAATTTACAGATGATCACGTCCAACAGAAAAGAACCTCAGAGGTTGAAGAGGGAAGGTAAACTACCCTTTAAGTTGTACTGCACATAACCTCGCCCACTCATATCTGTGCAAGCTCAATTTACAGACAGATGTGTGAAAAAAAGAACTAGCTAGACATCCCATGTCCTGGAGAAGAGACCAGCACCTGTTTGACGATTTTGATTGCAAAAAAATGTTACATTTGGTCTTTGAAATTTGGTCTGTCACACTCTGCTTTCCGAAGAACACAAGACTTATCTGCCCCCCGCCCTTACCATTTCAGTCAGTTTCTCAATCTTTTTTTCTTTCTCAGAGGGAAAGTGCTTCTTCACTCTCTGTCTAACTTGCTCCCTCAGGTCAAGATTGGGGTCCTCCCCTTCTCCTTCAACTGCAGCCGAGACAGAGGGTGCAGAGAAGAGGTCATCCACAATCTCAGAGATGAGGTCAGCTGC
Organism: Anguilla anguilla; assembly: GCF_013347855.1. Taxonomy (NCBI): domain Eukaryota; kingdom Metazoa; phylum Chordata; class Actinopteri; order Anguilliformes; family Anguillidae; genus Anguilla; species Anguilla anguilla. Next base: position 40,884,746 of record NC_049202.1, read on the forward strand.
ACCCCCTGACCCTTCCAGGACGAGCCAGGGCGTCAAGTTCCGAAGAGAACTCTCCACTTGCTGAAAATAACCAAGGGTTTGGCATTAATAGGTGTCGGCTGGGATAAAAGCAACATTGTAAGCAACAAATGACAATATTATTCATTGCTATGATCACTGCTTGCACTATTCACAACCCCACCTTTAGCATGGATGCCTCTCCGGCTATCAGCATACACAGGACAGGAATCTCAATGTTTCCGCTGCCTGGAGGAGAACAAAACGGATACAGATGGACATACCATTTTGCAATTACCCTTGCATAAAACCTGATAAAGGTTAGACCAGCAGACAAACTTGACAGGCTGAGATGACTTCACAACCCACTGAACACATAAAGATGAGTTCAAGTTTATCTATGAAATAACAATAAGCTAAATTTTCTGATATAAGTCATATTGCTGCAATAATATTAATTAATGCTGCTACAGAGAAAGCTATGGAATTACAGTAAAATGCACAGTGTTTTAGAATTGACTTCGCAGCTATAAATCAGTAGCGCAAATTGATGCTTTTAACACATAACTTATAACTAAAAAAATGATGAGACAGAAAACATAAGGAAGTCTGAATTGCATGCTTATCTCCTGAAAAAGGAGTGCAGGTTTTTATTAATGTTAGACACTGCCACACTTAACAACATAACCAGATGACAGATTTTAGCTTAGACTCTGATTGAAGGGGACAGTGACCTAAGAAGACTGAAAAACATGTAACACCGTATCTCCATGACTAGTCAACAAACAGGTTATTCAGCCTTCTCCTCAGTAGGTACAAAAAGACCAGTACAAAAGATACAAAAAACATGACGGTACACAGAAATACACAACCTCCAGATAGCACCATCAGTGGCAAATTGAGCTAATTTCAATATTTTTTCTCCCCCTCCCCCTTGCTTTCGTCCCTTCTTACTACATGCGCCCAGCTATTCTCTCACCCCAGATGCCCGTCTTCTGGTTGGAGATGTACTCCTCCAGACGGGCCCTGAAGCCGGCTTCCACCCCCCTGCGCCCCACGCTGCCGTCGTCCACCAGCAGAAAGGCCTGGCAGTTGTTGTCCAGGCAGCAGGTGTCGCTCGAAGTGTTCTGCACATAGTATCTGGCAGGGAAGCTGCCCTGAAAGACAGCGAAGACAGCGACCTAACATTAGAAACACAAGCAAGGCGGTATGTGGCTGCGGGCTTTTCATTATTGCACATGGCATGCGTTTGTAGGATGGCATCCTTGGCGCTAACGCTACCTGCGGGTTGACCAGTTGCTGTCTGTTTTGCACCAGGCTCCAGGGTGTGATGCCCAGGGTGATGACCTTGGTTTGGGTCAGTGAGGGGGCAGCGGTGCCATGGTCTCTGACCGCCTCGCCCACACACCTCCCCACCCCCTCTCGCAACCCTCCTGTCAATATCCATGCGCCTGAAAGAAAAACAGAGCATGTGTGTGTAAGTGAGAGAAAGAGAGGTATGGAAAGAAAGGCATTGGTTCAGCTATAATGCATTAATTGAGTTCTCTGGTATCTTGCTAAATTTTGAGTTGACATGGGTGTGGGGGGTTGACTTTTTTCTTTATTACAATGAAAAGTACAGAACAGCTACCATGTTCTTAAATTCTGTGTAATCCATGTAAACCATGCTTTTTTGTAAAAATAGAAAAAAAAACTAAATTAAGCAAAAAAAATAAAAAGGAACAATGCACTGACATAAATGCACTGCTTGGCAAGCCTCTAAAGAGCCTTGAATAAGAACGGAATTTACGCAAATGATTTGGGCTTTCCAGATGCAGGAAGGCCCGTGCAAGTGGCCGCTGTGATTGATGTGGTACTGTGGAGCCCACGTCTCTGAATGCCCTTGTCCTTGTGACGGGAATTCCTCTGGTTGAGCCAGGCTTTCAGAGGAAGCCTCTATTGTGATCGCATTTAGCAGCATACCCTAAGGGGCAGCGCTCTCCCTTCATGTGCCATTCGAAAAAGAGACGGCAATTGTTTACAAGATGTCCTTGCTGACACCACTGCCCCATTCCTTCTGGCCTCGGGGTGTAAAATGACTCCACTACGATGTAACATGGACAGCTGACAGACAACGGCATGTGTCCCATGTGTGACTGAAAATGAGAGAACACAAAGGAAGAAGAAAGGGTGGGGGACTCACCAGTACTCTGCGCAGCCTTAACCAGGCCCTGTCTGAGCACCTCTCGAACCCAGGGCTTCACCTTCACCTTGCCCTGTCCGCCCACCACTGACACCACCAAGTTAGGCTGAGGTATTCCCCAGTGAACGGTCATCAGTGTGTACACGATTTTTGGGGCGGTGTCGCAGGACAAGCGCAGGAACTGGGAGTAGCGGGGGAGAGAGAACGTCACATACAGACCACACCGGACATTGGCACATTGGTGCTAAGAGCAAGATGGTACGGTACATGGACACTGGCCGACCAGACCCTTCAGCACCTGACCACTGACTGAGGTGTTTCTAACTCAAACACAATCCCAAGCTGCGACCTGTGTGATTGACTGACCAAGACATCGGAATAAACAGCAAGGTTACTTGACGAAGCTCAAGTAACCTCTGAGTCTGAGACTTCAGAGTAGTTTGAGTCTATTTTCACTGTAACACTGCGGGATGCTGGACCATTGGAGAGCCTAAAGCCCAGAGCAAACTTTTTAAGTCACTCAGCGAATCAGAAACGTCTTGTATCAAAGGCATTTGCAAGATGCCACACCCTGTCAAAGCTTTATTGAGAGTACCCCTCTTGAAGTGCTTGCAGCTTTCATGTGTTTGCATATATGGCTCCAAATGTTTCCTAAAAAATATACAGGAATCATTGTGTAGCCAGCGAGAGTTCCTGTAAGTTCTAATTAAATTCAGTTATCTGAATTGTTAAAATCAAAACTCCAGAAAGAACTCAGTGCAAGTGAACTCAGCGCATTTTTAAAATTCTAATACAACACTAAGGAGTGTTTTAAAAAACAATGTTCAAAAAAATTGTACATGTACTGGGTGAACAAAACACCTATTGGCAGCGACTTAACACATTGTAAATGTAACAATGTTCCAATTTTTTCAGTTGCACATTTGTTATCACTGCTGTCAGAAATTGAGAAAAGGCAGTTCAACACAGAATAGGCACCAGTGAGAGAAAAGAGCAAGGGGTCTTGAGATCAGGGCAACAAAAGGAAGAAGGAAGAAGATGAAAGGGTAAAAACAATTAATTACAAATGCAACCAAGGGGTAACGTTACGATTGACTGGATGAATGAGCGAGCGACTCATAGTCAGAACTAAGTAAAAGGAGCACCCACGTGACTGTGTCTCTTCCCTGCGCCAGCAAACTCCAGTTCCCCAAAGGCGTCGGTCGGGTACTCAGACGAGTGCTGGGCGCTGTCCCACTGGCTCACGATGGCTGTGCTGAAATAATCCCCCGTGGCCACTGACGTATGCGTCTCCCGTGCCCCCCCACACTGACACAGAGCTCCATTGCTGAGGGGGGAGGCGAAGGAGAGATTATATATATGCATGAACAGATTCAACTCCACAGTCGTGTAAACACTGTTATATGGAGACAAAAAAAAGGATGGTGCCTACCTCGACGAATCTTCAACAAAAGTTGTACACACTCTCTTCTTAATGATCTTGCAGATCCAGCTCTACAATGATAAAATAACTTTAGATTTTGTTCACTGAAACAAGTTTGTTCAGCTGGATACCAGTATCTAGATCACAAAGCTCCGTAAACCAATTAGACAACCGTTGATGGCACAGGAGTGGCCATTTCTAGGAACTAAATACCATTCTGTACAAGACAGCCCAGGGCAGACAGACAAGTCCATTCCTGCATCTGCCCTGAAAATAACTGCGGTAAACAAAATCACTACACCCAAAAATTTTAATGTCAAACTTTGTTGAATCACACTACATACTGCCAAAGAACACAGAGAAAACATACAATAGCGGTCTTCAAATTCAGTACAAATAAAGCTCAATTCAACAATTTCATTTAAAAGCCAAATCACATTGTTGTGTTTGAAACTCTGCCTCATTTCATCCTTTAATGTTGAATGATAGATATAACTATTGTAGTGGGAAGTTAACAGGATCCAGTTTGCTAACATTTTCTATGTAGAATCTTGTTGGGCGTCGCTGTGGCCACATAGGGATTAGAAAAACAAGAAAGCCATTAAATTAACATGATTTGTACAACAGGGTGGGTGATAGTATTCAAATTTTTGAAGGAGTAAATTAAATCAGAATATGCAATGTCATTGTAATTATATGCACATTCACTTTACCAAATCTGCAGTTTAACACAGCATTTGTTTGGGTAAACAGAGCTATTCAACATATCAAAGATGTTTATTGGAAAGAGTTGGAAAGTTCAATGCTTGGCCAAACATTAAACAACATCTCAGAATTTGAGGTAATCACATTTATTTTTGCTTGTACAACAATGACTGGGGACAACCACAAACTAAATCAACCACATACTTTCCAAATTTAATTGTATTCTCAGTGGGAGGTCAGAAGATAAATATTACAGATGCCTGCCTCTGTGAAGAGAGATCTGGTGCTCTAATTTGTGTGTCCTTGGCATACACATTGATTGTTACTGCCATTACAATTTCTCCAGGTAAATGTGGATGTTTTTTTTTTTTTTTTTTGCCTATTTTATTGTATCGATGAATAAAATGAAAACAGCACATAATTGTTGCCGGGGAAAAAAAATCTTTAATTTTCATTGATATAAAACAATAGGGGGTTTAGCAGCCTTCAGTTTTGAGCTATTTTATTTGAGACAAAGTTTCAAACACAGAACTGGAACATGGAAATGTTCCACCGTCATGAAATAAGTGCCTCAAGAAAATAGTAGATACCCAACAGAGGACCTCTCTATGCCTTTTCAGCTTGATCCTGAGAGTAGTTTTTGTACTGCGCTAAGAACTGAGAGAGTGTGTGCTGTAGGAAGCTGTAATTTCCCACTGTCCAGTTATTGCTAGTTATTACTGTATCTTTTTTTAGAATTTCAAGACTCCAGTCTGCTTGAATCATAAGTTAGCCCTTTGGCTAGTTGCTACTGAATAACAAAGGTAGGGGGCTAGTTAGAATCTAACTGCTTTGGTGAGAAATATGCAAGGTAGTTAAGATTGGTTGATGAACTTATCACACATTTTACATGTTTTGATTCAGTGAAAGGTGAGAGAGCAGTCTGTTGATATATGATAAGTAAACCTAGGTATCTATCTAAACCTAAAACTTTCCAAAAAAAAGTCCTGTAAAACATAGCTAACCTAGCTAACCTAAACAAAGGTTTAGGATTGGCCACTCATTACGTAAGTGCATCAGAGCTAGTTACATATTTAGGGCTATTATTCTTTGATCCAGCACCCCCGCGACCCTGACCAGGATAAGCAGGTATAGATATGGATGGATGTTCAGAGTGCTAGTTTTGTTGTAGCAAAAAATAGGGATGATTTACCATCCTAATGCCATATTATTTTACAAAGAACAAATATTTCATAGTCATTTAAGGACTTCTAATCATTCAGCTCATGTAGGCACTACTGTTGTTCCGCACAGGCAAATGATTCATTTTCAAAGAAGTGGGATTTCTTTGTTTTTAATTTCCCTGATGAAAATTCAAGCCAAGACCAGCTGGTTGTTGCTGGTCTAATCTAGTCTAAAATGTCCTGTGGCTGGTCAAAGCTGGTTAAACTGGTGGCTAAACTGGCATATTCGCTGACTATAGGCTGATGAACAGCTGATTAAACTGGTTGACCAGCTAAAACCAGCAAGAAGTATTGAAAACACAGTTAAACCAGCTTGATCAGCTTAAATTGGTTTAAACTGTAATTTTTGGCAGGGTTATCAAGAGACTGAGGTTGAAATAAAAGCCAGCATACACAGTAAGTAAGGCCCAGGACCAATTTTGGGAGCATCTCAGTTATCAGGCTTTAGGCTTTCTATTTCCAAGATTAAATTTAGTTTTTCTCTATATGGACTCTTATAATAAGTAGGTATACTGCTTTTTAGATAAGCCAAAATTAAGCGTACAATATATGATTACGATTCGGGAGGGGGGGGGAGAGAAACACATTGCTTCAAAGCTGTTGCAGACGATATTAAGTTATTATAGTCGCCTAAACCGGTTTCAGTTTGGGATGGAATAAAAGTGGACTGACGTCACGGCTATCTTGGCAACAATCACTACCTCTGGCGTGGTTTCAATCCGAAGTTAAAACGTAAAATACAGCAACAGAACTGTTCGCAACCAGCAAGGGTGGTTAAGAAGAGATCAAGGAAAAATCTAAACTATACTGTAGGCGAAACTACGACACATCCAACTAAAACGTGGACACTTCCACAATCCGGATATTAGGCTAACCTACTTCCAAAGTTAAATAGGCATTTTCCGCATTACTATTAGTGAACTTCAAGAAACAGTGTTTCTTCCCCTCAGAATATTTTAGACGCAATAGATTAACAGCGCGAAAATCAAGTTGCCATGCACTTTACTTATGTATGTATAAAAATGTGTTCTCTTTTCTAGCTCGCAGTGATGCAAATGTTTTTAGCCAAAAATGCGTGTACGTTACTGCGTAGGAAAATCTAATTCAGAGCCTAAAGTTACCTGATCCTTCTCCGGTTTCCCCGTTCCTCCTCCCTCCTCTTTATTGGTGTCTTTCATCGCTCCAGGTCCCCTACCATGAGGTAGAGCAGGCTACTGTAGGGTACCTCTGGTGCAGCAAGAGCAATATGATTGATCGTCACCATAAAGGTGAACTAAGGGAAGCCCGTGATAAAATGGGATGTGGCTCCAATTCGGGAAGTAGCTTCACTTCAAGGAACAACCCGCCCTGTAGTCACAGACATCTACCTTGACGATTAAAGTAGTTACCTAGGCTACATGTAGCCTGGCGTGCCGAGGGTGTGGTTTCAAACATAGAATTAAAAGGAAGATAAAAATAACCCGTGAAAAGCATTCCTAATAGAACTCAAAATACCCGTCAGATTTAGTGCTTAAATACTTCGATATTTGACACACTGACATACAAGCTGCATTTTAAACAATATCGGGGTGATCCAGGTTGACTGTCAAAAAGTATATATTCGTCCGAAGATCGCAAATCATTAGAATGTTCTTAACATTCTGATGCTGATCAACAGTCACTTCTGGTAATTGAAAGCAATGAAATCCTACAACATTGACTTAGAATACTGGTGCGGGGGGAGGGGACCATTCCAAAAAAAACCTACTATTTAAAAAAAAAAAACAAAGTTAAAAAAAAAAGTAAGTTATAGGCCTGTTCGCCACATTGTTTTCTTTCTGGACAGGATTTATTCCTAAAATGACCATGAAGTGGCCTTTTTGTTATTTTACCCTCTATACATTGGACATAATTAGCTACACAGAAAATACACTACACAGACTACAGAAAATCTCAAACATTTTTATTTAAAATAAATTTTTACATTAATAAAAATAATATAAGTTATCTGTATGTACAAAAGCACACTGCAAACCACCACTGAGACTATACACCCACAGCTCATTTCCTCCCCTAATACACAACAGTGTGTATGAACTACTGTGCAGTAAATGTTGAAACTTCTGCTTGCTCCTCTATCTCCACTCAGCACAGTGATGTGCAGATGATGAGTCAGAGCATGTTGTATAAATTAAAAAAGTTGTTTCTTCACCCACACCTGTTAAACTGTGAACCTGACCCCCTCTGCTCTTCTATCCCTCTTTCTGTGGCAAATCACAGTTATAGGCCTACTTATTGTCATTTGACCCTCACTTCCTCTCCTATCTCCCATAGCCCTGTGGGTCATTTGCCTTTTTGGACTCGTCCTTTCCATTGGTCTGGCCGATACGATACAACGTGTTGGCCAGGTTGTGAAGTTGGCAGGTGCCAAGCTGACAGCCACGTGATGGAGCGCGCCGGGGGCGGACTCTGGGCTCTGTGCTGTTAGAAAGAAACATTTCATTGTAAGATATTAGTGAAAATATTGAATAAATCCCACGTTAAACACTACAGATATTCATATAACCAAAGACACAAGATATGCTGCTTTTGTCTCCTGTAAAATTAATTTGGAGATGGACAAAGATTTTTCTTTTGTAAATTTACATTGAAAATAATACAGCTTATATCTACATATTGATAGAGAGAATCTCAGTACCTGTCCGTTTGTCCCAGAGAGTTGTGCAGCACCATTAGGCCCAGAAAATGTTCTGGCTGCGGAGCCTCCAGATTTTCAACCTTTAAACTCGGGACACCCCTCTCCAAAGTAGAGGTAATTGGCTGGAGTGGTCTAACAGAAACAGTGTAAATTAGATTTTTACTACTACTAATATTGGTTTTAAAACATTGTCCTTATTGCTTGTACCTAATGGTTTTAAAACTTGTTTACACAGTTAGTTCAATCACTAATTTAAAAGTGGTCAAAATAATCTATGAAGATTTATTTCTACTAATTAATTGAATTCCATTTGATTTCCAGAATTGACTGAACTGAAATCGAGTAGGCCCCCCACATTGTTGAGGGTACTTTGCCAACTCATACTCATATCACGATGACATTGTCAGATTCAACAACAGAAATGTATAAATTCCAGCACAAATCACTAAGGGCCGATGGCTCATCTGTAGAGAGGTATGTACGTGAGACACAAGGCATGTTTGTGTGGCTCACCTGTGTAGCTTAGGTCTAAGAGGTGTAGCTTTAGTTCCAGACAGGGTCACCAGCAGCAGGATCAGCTGGTGGAAAAATTTCATGCTGGTCAGCTCTACTCTGGTGCAACCTGGGGAAGCAAGGAGCAGATGCAGAGGCAAATGTGTTATATTTGTGGTCACAATGATTTATATATTTTGAACCAACAGCGATACAAATAATGTACATATGTATGAAAATATTGTAAATGATTTAAATAAACATACGACAGGCAATATTTATACGCACATTAAATGTAAAGTGTCATATAAGATCGGCATTTGCCGTATATATAATAAGCGAAGACTTACCTAAATTAATATGTATTCTTGATTTATTGATTTAATCCTCAAGTTCAGGTTGAAGTTTTCTCAGTTACTTTCTCTGAGTCTCTAGCATTACTCAGTCGCTCTCAGTCCTTTTATAAGAGGAGGGAGGGAAAGTGGGAGGCGTCTTGGGTCACTCAACCTTTCCCTCCGCCTTCTGCTGTGACACATCAATTAATAAGTGTGATTATAACATATATAGGATCGCCTTCTCAACTAAGTATCCGATCCTCCACTACACCAAATATTAAGCTCTACAATTAGACTGTGTTGTTAAACCAGTTTCATTGTTTTCGTTATTTGAGTTTAATCAGGACTGACACTCTACTTCCCACACCCCCTCCACCATTCTCCACCTCCCTCAGTCTTTCCTGGAGTGATTGTTTCAGGGAAGATTGTTTCATTTCCATCACCTGCAGGAAACCACGTCTGAAAATAACTCCATCCCTCTTACTGCCTTTACCTTTCGGGTTTTCCTGTCGTTTCCCCCTCACTCTGCATCATGTTTTGACTGCATCTTACGCATTTCCCTCCAAATTTATATCATATAGTACTACTATGATGACTACTGTGCATGAGTTTATAGTTACTCACAGTCCTGAATGTTTTTTTTTTTTTTTTTTTTTTTACCATTTCCTTTAACAGATAAGAAGGATAACCATATTTCCAGTGCTACAAATGCTAAGACGCAAATCCAGGTTGGTCCAGGAAATCATCATGTGGTATTTAAATCCCTCCCTGCCAACCTTGGTTATACTCAAAAGAAAATTATTGTTCCATTTCTCTTCTCACGATGTCCCTCTCCTCTCTCTCGCCGTTTCCTCCTTGGGCCCATTGTGTACTTTTCCGGCAAGAAACATCTGGAGTTGTTTTTCAGACACAATAACAATTTGAGTCATCGTACACATTTTGAGTCATACACACGTGCATATATAAATGCCAAAAATTTCAATGGCTAAAGTTTGTTTTGTAGCTACATGATGAATCAGTAATCAGTAACCACCTTACCGTTAAGGTAATGGGGCCACAGTAACAAATGGCTCAATCTTGACCGTTTCTATTCAAACTCAATGGCTGACATTACAACATACACCATCCTTTTGAAAAGGTGTTTTTGTCTCAATTGTTATCTCAATGCCCTAGGACACATCACCCAGTAACTCGAAATTAAAGATAACATTGCTACATCAAGTTATAGGACCTAAAGCAATCATGAACAGTTACAAGAGTTTATTAAATTCCGTAATACATTTGGGGGATAAGCTCATCATAAGAAGCTGTTTTTCCCTAAAAGTTAAGAATTATGAATCAATAGGTGATTGTGTGGATAATGTCTGTGGCATTTTTGACATTTAGTACGTATTGTTGTACCTGCTTAATTTACTTTGCTGTTTTCCTCCATCAGTACCTGTTCTCTATCCTGTGTGTATCTGCGTGTTGCTTTGCCCTGTCTGTAATGATGCAAACATCCTGTTATTCGTGGTCAGTTCGTACCAGGTTGCGAGTGGGCTTTTTGTTTTACTTCGGGCAGTAGGTACAAGTGTGAATATCCTGTCAGGAAACTGGGTCATTCACCTACGACGTAACGCTCATATGCTCACAAGCTTCCCTCCAGCACTGACAGGGGCACATAAAGGGGTAATCACATGTGCAAACACTGCATATGAAACATCCAGGACTCTATTCAAACACAGCAAACTGCAGTTTCGCCTAGGTGTGGCACGGAACAGGATTTTTAAACTAACAGCATAAGTAACAGATAAAAAAAGATGCTTCATATGCTTGGGAATTGGTATCTCATGGCAAACTGAAGCCAGAGGTTGCGGTACTCCTGCCGTTACTTTGGATGTGCACTCCACTGAGTCCCTATGGAGATCCTTCTGACACATTCACTCATCTGCCCACCAATGGGTCAAATTCCCTCCACTGTGCGCCATCAATAAATCACAGACCCAAAAACAGCAGTGACTACTTGTGGTAAAACATTCCACTTAAGCTAATTAAGACACACTCATGAATGTGAGTTCCATATATTTGTACCAACCAACACGCAGCAGATGATACTTCCTATGCACAACCTGGGTGCATGAGAGACAGAGAATAGAGAGAGGGCAGGGTCTGTGCATTCATGGTGTACTTACAGTATATACAGTGTCCGTGAGACTGCATTTTGTATTCATGGTTTTATCTCTACAATATATCATGGTACCGTGTGTATATTTTGAATTGCTATCAATATATCTGTACAGCAACACAAAGACAAAGAAAAGGGGATCCACCATCAGTGTGCTTATAGGGTGTAAGGAATGGAAAAAGGACTGGATGAAGGTGATTGCCAGTCTAGTCTCTGAACAAATCAGATTTCTGCTTCACAGTCTCTTGCATCATTACAAGTGGGCGCTCTGGTGAAGGGGGGGGGGGGGGGGATCGATCACATTGAAGAATGAAGTGCCCCTGGCTCACTGGTCACACCTCCGCCAGCCCCCTCCCTCTCTTCCTCGTCCATTTTCCGTCCGTGCTTCCGGAAGTACTTGTATCTCTGGACATAGAGCTTGACCAGGTTGCTGACCTTGACGGGGTTGATCTCCCCAGTGCGGCTGTGACAGATCTGAGGGATGGGGGATGGGTGGAGAGAAGGGACAGGCTCATTCAGACACGCCCTATGGATGCATCCATCACATTCAGGTGAAGCTCATCGGGCACTGCACACTCACAGCAGGACCGCTAATGCACCATGTGCAACACGTATGAAAATAAATACTGCACAGGAACGACATCACACACTCTGTCAGAGCATTCACCTTTTGCGATGACCCCATTTTTGCCATAAAGCACACAACTAGCGATTATAATGCTGGTTTCTTCTGTGGTAAGAGGAAAAAGCAACCTTGTTGTTGCAAAATATATTTTAAGCCGTGGGAACTTAACCATACTAAACACACAATAATAAGCCATTTTTGCAGAAAAAAAGAAAATCATAAGGTGGTTCTTTCCTCTATTCATCCGAAACAGACCATTGTTAGGACAATTTACCTCCTATTTACCTCATGAGTAATGCTGCTTTTTCATAAACATTCATTAAATACACATGCGACCAGGTTTAAACAGGGATTAAACCGCATTGATGAATAGAGGTCCTGACCTTGTGCACAGCCTTTCGCAGAATGTCCTTGTATTCCTCCTTGGTGATGTCCTTCCGTTGGTAATAAGGCTTGATGGCCAGCTTCACCTCCTCCACAGCTCTCTCCTGAGTGTGGAGCTTCTTCATATACTGAGGAGAAAAAGAGGGTTAATAACACACACATTCAGATGCACTGCAATCTCAACACATTCACACATACACTGGATAAGAAAAAACTGATTGGTGAAAACGGAGACGGAGAGGCAATTTCAGAGCATCACACACAGCAACAGGCATGTCATCAATTTCGGAGAAACGTAGAGCAGAGTATACATGGTGAGACCATGAAACTGCACCAAAAAAATGTCTTACTTTTTCAGGATCTTTGCTCTCACTGTCCCAACCCGTTTCACTTGATGCCCCAACTGCCCCTGAAGACACCCCAAGCATGGGATGGGGCGGGGTCTGTGTGCATCCACCAGCCAATGACAGGCTGGGATGCAGGTGGGATGGCGGAGTCTTGGTGCAGCCAACCAAAGGAAGAGAGCTATGGAGGATGAACTGGGCAGGGGTCGAGCCAGGGGGCGTGGCAAGAGATGAAGGCGGTGGAGGTTGTGAGGATGAGGATGAAGACGACGGTGGCAGGGGCAGCTGCTGCGATTGGCTCTGGTTCGCTTGGGAGAGAATCTGAGACAGAGAATATGAGGATATGAGGGAGCAAAGAAATACAAAGAAATGGTTAGTACATTGGTACATTTATCACTGAGTATTTAAAAAGTAAAGCAAGGAAGAGAAATCCTGTGATGAGTCTGACCTGGCTGGTGGCCTGAATGAACTCCTGGGCTTTGGCTCGATTGGCCAGGTTTGCTTCCTCCATTTTAAACAGGAGAGCTGTCACTGGAAGAGTCAGAAGAGTGCTTAAATAGTGCAACCAATATTGGGACAACATGCAGCCTTAAAGTAGTCCACACTAGGGGGGCTACTGGGTGGCTCATCCTGTTAAGGCAGTAGCCTGTAGTCAATGGATGGGCCCCATGGTCTAGTATCAAATACATGCCGGTACTAGTGCCAGTACTGACTGAGGTCGGCAGCCCACCAGGGCAAGTAGTGCTAGCATTGTCCAGGGATGGAGGCTTGCAGCACGCTATGATAACAGTGTCTACACCCCCTACTGGTGGATCAGTCACCCTTAAATCCGCCTGTTGAGCTGCACATGAAGCGGCTTCCTCTAACTTATGTCTGTCTACATTTTATGTACCAACCATTAAGGTTATGGAGTGGGAATAGTTAGAATGATGACTGCGTCACCATTAGGAATACAGAGGTGTCACAGGATAGCTCTAAGGAGCGCTAAAGCAGGGTGTGGAAAATTTATTCTTAAAAAAAACCTACCTAGTCAGCCTACTAATTTTTTCACAGGTCGACTCAAAAGTTTTGCTCTGCCTACACCACTGTAACTAGCGCAAAATGTGCAAATGAAATAGAAATCACTCCTAGGGTTTTTTATTATTGGCCTGAGTGGCAAAAATTTGTTTTGATCAGAACGGCAAAACATTATTTGTTTGCTTATTTCATCCTGCTTCTGTTACAAGTGTCATGATAAAATGCTGAACGACAAACATTTATTGTGTTGTTATTGTGAGTTGGCATATAATGGAAAAAAGTATTTTTATCAGAATGCAAGTGAATTAGTGCAAAACACAGATTGTGAAATGTCCCGCGTTCCTAAAACACAGCACTTCATGCCCTAGCGCAACCACTGAAGTGAATACCATCTTGATTCTGACTTTAAATTTAGGAATACCTTTTTCTTACGGCCGCCAAGTAGTCTCCTGTAGCTAACACTACTTCAGAACAGAGTTCTGCTATTGAAATGGCTAGATTTTATTCTGGAAACTGAAACTGAAATGACTTAGTTATGTCAAATTTAGTTTTTCACAGTCTCAATGCTCCAGCAACATTAATGAAAGGCCAATAAATTAATATGAATATATAAACATGAATTTGGTGTTAGAGACTAAATGGGGACAAAGGAACTGAAAACACACGGAGATACTCACAGGCTAATACACCTCCAGCGGTGCAGTCTACTCCTGTCTGCAAGCTCCAGGGCAGGGGCTGGGCAGCAGGAGGTGGTGGGGGAGGCGGTGGGGGTTTGTTGGCAGAAGAAGAGGAAACAGAAGAGTTGGGCTCTACAGAAGATGGAGCAACTGAGAGAGAGTTGGAGGAAGAGGAACATGGTGGGGAAGTGGGAGTTTTCTGATCATCCATAGGGTTGTTGAGGTCTGGAGTAGACTGAGAGATGCCAGACACGCCCCCCGGGGCAGCCTGATGGGGCAGGGGGCTGGAGGGAACATTGGAAGGGGATGTGAGCGGGGTGGTCTGGGACTGTGTAGGGCCGTCTTCAGAAAGGAAGTTAGGCTCAGGGGTCTTGCAACTGCTGTCGACAGTCTGAGAGTCTGGTGTGGATTCCCTGGTGTCACGCGAGGGGTGAATACCAACAGGGGGCGTACAAGGAGGAGACAAGGGTGGGGGGACACTTGTAGAGGAGGATGAGGAGGAGGAGGAGGAGGGAGTTGGGACAGGAGGCCCCGGAGGGGGGCTAGAGGGTTTAGCACTACCTGTGCTCCCAGACTGAATGTCTGATACTGACAAGGGCCAACTACCACCTTCCACACAGGAGGTTGTATTTGCCCCATCACCTTGAACACCCACTCTTCCCTTCTCCCTCTCTTTTTGCTTCTTCCCTAGCTTTCGCCTACATTTAGTCAAGGAGAAGGAAGAAGGGGAAGAAGCAGCAGAGGAGGAGGCAGAGGTAGTGGAACTGGGCTTGGCTTTTTTTGATTTGAGAACTGAAACATGCGAAGAGGAAGATGAAGGATGGACGAGGGTGCTAGTCTTCCGGCCTTTGCCAAACTCTTTACTCCTCCCAGAAAGCGAGATTGGTTCAGAGCTGGGTTTAAGGAAAGGGGACCTGCTTTCATTGTCCCTTCGGAAGACCACCGCTATAGACCCACCCACTACAGTCCCAGTGCTGGCCCCGCCTGGGCCTGCCAGATCTTTAGTGCTTGCAATGCCTCCCAACTTCCCTGACCCGCTCCCACCAGTGGTACTGCTCACCCCCTCCCGCACCAGCACCGACACCTTGGATTGCAGCTTCCCTTTCTTGGTCGAGCCGCTGCTCAACTTTTTGGACTTGCCTGACCGTCCGCCCTCCTTTTTCCCAACTTTCTCCTTCTCCTTTCCCGTTTTCCGTGCCCGTTTGGCCACTGTAGGCATGGGAAGAGTGGGAGTAGGGACTGAGGGAGTGGAGGTGGGGGAGAGAGAGGGAGGGCTCTTGCTGGCTTTCTGTCTGAGCGACGAGTCCGTGGCGATGGTTTTTTTGCCTGTTCGAGATTTCTTTTTGCTGTGGGTCCCACATTTCAGCTTAGGCTTGGTCTTAGTGCTCAAAGTTGGGGTTAAGGGAGGAAGAGGAAGAAGAGGAGAGCCCTCCAGTGAGTAGTCCGAATCCAAGGCCTCCCCGTCTAGAGACAGCATGTCTACTCCGAGTGTGTCAGAGAAGTGGTCCGAATCGTAATCAAGGCGGTACCTCAGTGGGGTGAGAGAGGAGTCTCTGGACCGGCTCAGCCCCTCCTCATCATCCGCATAATCCTCTTCCTCCAGCCGTCTTTTTCGTTTGTGTTTCTTTTTGTGTTGCTTGTTAGAGGATGGAGGGGGAGTACCGGAGGCTGTCTGTGGCAGCTGGGGTGACCCAGGTAAAGTGGTGGTGGTGGTAGTGGTAGTGACCGTAATGGTGCGTTTGATAGCGAACAAGTCTGAACCATTGAGATCTTGGATGGACGGGGGGACCACAGGTCGCCCATCTCTCCTCCTCCTTTCCCTCTCACGATCCTGTTCTCTCTGCTCTCGGCTCGCCCTCTGCCTGCACCCCGTTCCTCTCTCCTCATCCCCCAGCTCCTCATCTCCCTCTCCCCTCTCCCGCTTTCTCCTCTGGCTACTGTGGTCTCTTTCCCTCCTTCTTTCCTTGTCATCCCGCCTCCCATTTCTGTTCCTGTCCCTGTCTCTGTCCCTCTCGTGTTCTCTTTCCCTGTCTCTTTCCCTATCTCTCTCCCGGTCTCTCTCCCTGTCCCTGTGTCTGTCTCTGTCCCTGTCTCTCTCCCTGTCCTTGTGCCGATCTTCAGCAGTGCTGGACCAGGAGCGCTGGCTGTGGTGCTGGTGAAGAGAGGTGTGAGAGCGGGAATGAGAGGGAAGCTCCGGCGTAGTCCGTCTCTTCTTCCTCTTGCTGCTGCCACTTCGACTACTCCAACTAGCGCCCTCTTTTCTTTTCTTGTCCCTACCTTGCCGCTCACTGTCCTTATTCCCCTCCTTTCTTTCCTGGCTGCCTCCTTCCTTCGCTTTCTTCCTCCGCCTTTTCCCCACGATTTCCCCCTCCTGCTTCCGCTTACGTCTCTCCCTTTCCTTGGAGCTCTTTGATGACTTTCGGCTCTTTGCCTTCTCTGTTGGAGCGGGGCGAGACGGAGGGGGTGTCGCCAGGGGGAGAGGAGGGGGAGGGGACAGTGAAGCCGAGGAGGGACATGATCGGTACCTGTCTTTCCGTCTGCTGACCAGCTTTCTCCTCAGGTCACCCACACTTGTTGTGGTGCCTCCATCCCTCTCCACCATCCAGTCACCCTCTGCTCTCACAGACACAAAATCATCTCCCTCCAGAACTCGAAGGATTCTCTCAGGCTTGGGACAAGAGGGAAGAAAGGAGCTGTCAGGGAAATGCCCCCTCTCCCCGTCTCGGTCTCTCTTTTTCTTTCTGTCCCTTTCACCTGCTGCCACTATTTCCCCTTCCTCGATTTCAGAGTTGTCAGAGTTAGTCTCCTTCCTTTCTCGTCCTCCTTTTCCCTTGTCTTTTACTCGATCTCTAGGTCCTTTGCCCCTGACTGCCCTCTCTTGCTCCCGCTCATCCCTGCCTCTCTCTTCCCTGCGTCTGGGATGGTGTGAAGGGAAATCAGCGGAGATGGGGGATGCTGAAGGAGGGGCTATAAAGTATGAAGGAGTCATTTCTTTCTCATCGTTGTCACTCCCCTCTTTTTGTTCCCCTGTCACTCCCATAGTCTCTCCCCTCTCGCTCTCCACACTAAGAATGCACTCCACTCTTCTCTCCTTTTCTCTCTCTGAGGCAGGCGAGCCAGTGGGATCGAAGGGGTCATATTTGTCTCCCTCCTCCTCATCTTCTTCTTCTTTGGCTGCTCCTCCCTCTCGCTCCCCTTCTCCTTCTGTCGGGTGGAAAGGGTCATAGATCTCCACATTCTCTTGATCCTCCCCAGAGCCAGGATGGGAAGGTGTGGAACAGCGGTGAACAGAGGGAGTGGAGGACAGAGGAAGTGACCGAGTAGGAAGGGGCAGTGAGATGGAGGTGGAGGAAACTGTACCCCCCTCGGACTGGGAGACCCCCGCAACACAACCATGACCGCGGTCATGGAAACTGGTTGCTGCGGCAACAGGAGAAGAAGATGAGGACGAGGGGGAAGATGAAGGGGACGAAGGAGCCGATGAAGGGGAGGATGGTGTAGAGGGGCAGGAAGGCAGGGGGCTTTTGGGTGCCTGCATTGCACCTAATAGGGAACCATTAACCTTATTTTTCATAGATTCAGGGGTCACAATAATGACTTGGGGTTGCGTTGGTAGAAAAATTGGACACTGGAAATTGTTCAAAAACTGCTCTTCCGGTTTGGATATCCATGTTAAAGACTGATGTTTCAACTGTAAGGGCAGATGATCCAAGAGGGTGCCTGGGAAAACAGAGAGAAATGGTGTTTTGACTGGATGAGAGCACTTTTTTATCTCACCACATACATTAATGAATGAAAGTTCCTTCCTCTAACAATAAGAATACAGAGGGGGGACAGGGTGAGAGTAATAGAACGAAGTACCTGACTTTCGACTATGGAACCTATGGGAGATAGAGGACAAGAAAGCGAGGGATGACCCATCTTCCACTCTTACTTCTGCAGTGAGCTCCAAATCAAAATCAATACTGAGACCACAGTTGAAGGAGAGAAAAGGGGTAAATGTAACAACAATTTTGAAATTACATGTCATTCAATGGAGAAATCAAACAATTGTAGATTGATTCAATATCAATTACTTTAGTTCCAATGATATATCATACTGTGATGCTACTGACCACAGTATCTGGCTTTCCAACTGTTGTCTACGCTGTTGGTGTTCTGAATGAAGTCAATATCATTAATAGCCCCAAACACACACACACACCACAATCCCCCAATTCAAAATGGGCCCCTAGGTTGTCCCTCCTGCCCTCTCACCTGTCAGAGGGCTGATGGGGGGAACAGTGCAGTGAAACAAGGGGGAGGAGGGAATCTGAGACAGCAAGAGCAGCAGCATCCTGAGACAAGGAAAGTAAGAACCAAGAAATTACGCTAAATGACATGGAACTCAAATGAACACAAAACAATAGAGGGCAAATTAGAAAACAACACTGGTAGCCACAAGCACAATGTTCAGCTGAATGCTATGAGTATTGAAGTTAAAAACTGGGGTGACCATTTACTTGAGCAAAGATTCTTAAATGTTTAGAAGAAAATGTAAAGGGGAAATTGGAAATCTTTTTTTTTCCTTTTTTGCTTTTGTATCTTTCAAAAATAACTGCCATACTAATGGGTCAAAGCATATACTAACGGTCAAAGCCCACATGTTGCGAGCCCCCCCCCCCCCCCCCCCCCCCCCCCCCCCCCCCGCCCCCCCGCCCCCACCCAGATTGCACAATCGCTCCTACCAACTACCCCACCCCCCCTACCTCCAAGAGCCTTTTATCTTATCAAAGAGCATTGTCATACTGGCTAACCTACGTTGTGACACCATTAGGCGGGACAGCTGCTGCAAAACAACTTTTACGCACAAAAAAAAACTATGAAAAAGAGTAATCAAGTAAATAGTAAGGACAAATTAGTTTGTAATCATTTAGAGAAAATTGTAACATGTCCCACCGCAAAAACAAACAGTATCATTTTTGGTCTCAAAAAATGCAACACTTAGTTTTCAAAATATTAGCAATTAATTTGTTGATCAGTTTATTAATCACAAACCCAGGACGTTATCACTGCAAAGAACGGGAAGATGCAGACTACACAGCAGTTTGACTCACATGGAACAAGGGGATAATACCAAAGACAATGAAATAGTCTGTCTTATCATAGGTCTTACCAGTTCACTGGGCTGGTCATCCGAGGTTTCCCTCTGGTCTTGGTTACACCTCATCCCAGCCCTCCTCTCTTCCTCCACCCCTTCTCTTTCTTTGTGGCACTTTTCTTGCTAAACAGATGGACCAGAACAAGTTACAGGCAGGTAAAACCCCACACCTTCACACAGCACAGAGTCAAAGCGCACAATGACAAGCATTCCAAACCGAATTGAATTCAGCCTTGCTTACGAATAACAATTTTTTTCTAGCTTTTCTTTCCCCTCCCCTCCCCCCCCAATCCAAAATAGGACATATAATATATAACTCGAAAACACGACTGAAACACGGGCACAACCATATAACAAAGAAACTTCTTCACACAAACCAATGATTTGGGGCCATCGGATGGAACATTTTCGAATCCTTCCTCTTCTTCCATCTAGACACAAAATACAAACATTACAGAATTACACTATGAACAATCTCTATCTACCTTCGATGACGTACAGGTCTGTCTGCGTATGGGTCAAACATCAGGACGGTCACAAAGCCCTTTGTCTACGTATATCGTCATCGGTTGTGAATAATATGTAGCAAATGTTTACTAGCCAAGAACCAAAGAAACTAGATGGGTGACTGAATTTCAAATTGCCTGTCACTCCGTGTCAGTCAGGCTGTAACGTTACAATTACCAGCAGCAGTCAAGCAACTGACTGTCAATTTGAAGCTATCCTATATAACCAGCTAGCTATTTAACGAGTGAATGGTTACCCTGAAAACATATTTAGACTAGTTGGTTAAATATAATGAATTAGCTAAAATAGCTAACGTGAAAGACCTGGCAATTTAGAGAATGTATACGTAAGTCAGCTAGCTAGCTAAGTTAACTCTACACGCACGAATTACTTTGCAGGGCAGCTAATCATACAGCTAACTAGTTCGCTGGTTAGACTGTAAGCTATGTTTCACCGTAATACATGGGCACGTCAAAGACAAATTTCCATGAAGCGTCAGTCAGGTAGCTAGCTACGCCTACTACTATGATATTGGGGCTAGCTTGATCGGAAGCTAACGTTAGCTAGCTCGTAAGCTGCCTACAGTGGTTAGCTAAATTAGCTAGCTGACTACTGTCTCATTACTAGCTATTGAGCTAGCTAACTACCAAGATGTCATCATACTTACAATTCTTTATTAGACGAAACTGTTGAAGATTAAATATTCAAGCCCCAGCGTTACTAATTAAAAAATGCGCTAAATGTAATTAAAAATTTAGACAGCTATTATCATACACTCAAAACGTTTTTTCTTCCCTCCGAGAGTACAATAAAGGGCCCAACCCGGCCACCGCCGCCATTTTCTTGATTGAATGCCAATTGACTTGCGAGGGACGACGGGAAATGGTGTTCTTCTATAAATCAACAATCCTTTCAAGAAATCGTCGGTTTGTACTACAAGCCGAACGATGCGCTGCAGGGACAAATATGGAGGATTTGAGAACCAACTCTGCGCAAAATTTTGCGCATGTTCTAGTCTAATACTGTGATAATCACTTATCAGCTCCGTTAAGTCAAAAAGAGTTTTGAGCAAAGACGTTCTGTTATTATACAGTTATATGAACTAGGTAGACTTCCGGTTTCCGGCTGCCGAATTGCATTAGCGCACTTTTCTTACCAAAATAAAAGTACAGACTAATAGGCCTAATATGTTTTGAACCTTTGTTAATAATAGACCATAAAATGGGTATGGTATAATTCCCATCTCATAAAAAACACGTGTTCAACGTACAAAAATGCCAAGTTACTCACACATACAAGTGACTTGAAAGAACTGAGGAAATATTGGGTAGCATTGCTTTGGAATACATTTTATTTAATTTCGGCGAGGCAAGCCTATATTGTTTGTAGTACCGTAACTTGGCGTCATTTTGATATCAATACTTTTAATGGCAGGCCTGGATTTTGGCAGTCTGAATGAATGAGTTATAGACGGTGTATGTCTTGTATGTGTGAGTAACTTGGCATTTTTGTACGTTGAAAACGTGTTTTTTATGAGATATCATTTCTTTTTGCAAAGCGTTTTATTATGAGAGCGAGAAATGCAAAGTGACCCTGTAAGAAACGGTTGTGGATTATGGCTATCCTTGTGTGAATTTGTACAGTCTGATGAGTGTGTACCGTTTAGCAGTATCGGTTTGCTATATATGTAAAACAATGGCTGTGACAAAGGGTGCGGTGGCGTAAGTGTAAACGCATCAGAAGCGCAGGTGAAATATGGCTAGTGTATGTACTCACGGATTTGACGGCCATCCAACGAGCCTTGATTGACAAAAAAATCAGCAAGCCCGTAGAATTAGAGCTCCCTAGGTAGAAACTTGTGTACCCTTCTGTTCTGCTCCGTTGTCTGTTATTTCGTGGAGATGCACTTTTAGTGTTTGTAAGGTTTATGAGGCATTTTGATAGGCTTATCTGCAGGTAGGAATCCTCTTCGCTGTTTTGCTAAGCTAGAACTGGAAAACTTGATAGTGGAGAATAGGAGCAGACGCATATGTCCCAGCAGGCTTTGCATATGAGAAAATAACAACATTGTGAGATAAATTAGGAGAAATTATGAAATTGCGTAGTTGAAACAATATGTTTTTAGCAGAATGGGTATGTAGGTGAAGGTTGACATGATAACAGACTATAGTGCGAAGTAAACAAAGTGACCATGAGTGAGCTTAGTTTCCTTATCGAATGGTAGGCTATATATAACAGTCTGTAGAAACCATTGATTGTTAAGGCGGATGGTTGAGTAATGTGTGAAATCTATTGGACTGATGCGGTTTTGTCATATTCAGTACTAGTAGTTATAATTATGAGTGAGTCATGATTTTAAATGTAATGTTTTAATGGGGAGTTGCAGAACGTACATACGTAGTAATTGTTTGTATGTGGCTAGATAGAGAACAGGGCGAGGTAACATGAATGTAGAAACGTGGCGTTTGCTGATAAGAAGGTTTTGTAGGGTAGCCAAGTGAAGAAATATAGTTAGTAGAAATGGCACAGTGGTGAACTGGTGTAACTTTTTTAATAAAAGGAATACATTTGCCGTCATGAAATGCATATGGGTGGCCGTGAGTGAGTTTTGGTAAAGCAAATATAAGCGTAAGAAAACGTTAGTGTAAAAGAGGAAATTATCTGCCTGAGGGCGAGGCGGGATTCAATCCTTCAACCGGAGGTTTACCAGTGTGTGACTTTGTTAGTGCAGCACCATGACATAGCTGTGCAATGCGTGAAATATCATTAGCAAACCTGTCCGTGGTTTTAAAGAACACAGGCCAGTAAGCACAGAAGAGCTCCCGTTGAATCCATATGGCTCTGCAATATTGTAGCTGGTTAATAACTGAACGTGCAGACGGTACGTCATAATGCAGTGTATACGTTCGGTGAACGGTGGGTAGATATGGTGCAAAAGCAATAATTGAGAAGTAGTAGACAATTATTAGGGAGCGTAAAAGGAGGTTGAAGAACTGTGTTCCTAGCTGGGCTTGAACCTATAACCCCACGTTCCCAAGAATGGGACCTTGCCCACTAGGCCACAGGCAGACTAGTTATTTAAACTGGAAATGTTTCAGAGTAAAAAGGCATGGGTATTTTGCGTGTGTATGCGTGTTTTTGATTGGGTCGTGTAGGTGATGATTTGGCTGGTGTCGGTAAAATGTCCAATGGGGAGACATGTTGTTAGTGGGATAGGCGGCAGGAAAAATAAGAATGAGAAGAAGAAGAAAAAGAAGAAGAAGAAGAAAACGCAAAATCCCCTTAGTTTGGGGCTTCATTGTGTGGACATGTGAAGTTGTTCATGAAATCAGTCTGTTGAAATGGGGTCAGAATGTACAGAATTTAATGTTTTTAAGGGCTGAGTGTCTGTGGCTGTTGTGGTTATTTCTGTGGGGAACCCTGAAAAGTGCCAAACTCTCGGTGCTGTATAGGTATGGGGCATGCCCCCGCCAAGGCGTAACTTGGCGGGATGGCATACCTGCCATCCCAATTTACGGCTATAAATTATTGTGTATTGTCTACAAACGACCAATTCTAACACAGTGAAGGTGGTGTGAATTATGTCCTTGCATCATCAGTGTAGGAACTTAACCCAAGCTGCAATTCATTTAGTAAGACTGTGGTCTAAAAAAATACTGATTTAATTAATAGTTGGAAACTTAATCTGTACAAACTACACTGGGCCCAGTATTAAAGTGAAATGTTTATCTGCCACTTTCAAAAGTAAAACAGGTCTTGCCTTTGTACTCAAAGCTCCACCCAAGACTGTTTCGTTATCTATTTTTACTAATCACTTGGGCACGAATAAGCAAACACAGCAAATGGTGTTTTTCATATACTGATAAAGGCTATATTATAATGCCAATTGATATAGCTACGGCACACTTAACAATAAAATTACATATGTATACAGTTGGTTTGTCTTACCATACATACCTGTTTTATTCGGTGCTCTGTTGATTTTGAAGTACTGTAGATATTGTTCAGGCATGGTGCTGTGTACAGTGCCCCTCCCATTCTGCAACAGAAGTGATCTACTAAAGATTATATTGCATTTAATACAGCATTCTATCTTCCCTCTGGCGCCTGCTACTTTCTCTCTTTGAAATGAGTGGTTTTGCTATATCAGTTGCCCTCTCTCTCAGGCCTGTCTGAAAAGGCCTTGTTCCCAAACAAATAGTGCAGATGCATTACTGAGATTTTCAAGAAAGGTCTTGTCCCTTGGAGTTAGTGTGCTTGTCCTACACACTTATTGGGTCTGCTGGCCACATACACTATGGCTCACACTGTTCACATGGTCTAAGGCTTCAGTAGACAAGGACATTGCAGTTGAAATTCACAGATAAGATGGCCCTCCTACTAGTTCCTTCCCAGACCAACTTTAGGGACCATATCATGAGTGCCTCATTTGCAGGGCACATGTTCTTATGGGTTGAACAAACTTTCAGTCCAGAGAGAGGCACCCATTTGGATACAATACATAGGTATATATTATACAGACCTCAACTACATATATATATATATTGTATATATCTACAGATATCTTTGGGCATGCATACAACACAGATCTGAAGTTTCCACAAAAAGCTCTCCTCTATTTTTTAAAATGGGATCAAACACAACTTCTGAGGAATCAGGCCAAACCTCAGACCTTGGTCATTGAAGTAGAAGCTCTTTTGGTGAAAGGTGCCATCCACATGGTGCAACCCACAAACCAACACTGCAGGTTTTACTCTCGGGACTTCCTAGTGTCAATGGGGGACAGAGGCTTGCACCACACAAGAATAGTCACAGATAGTGGGTTGCTTGGCTTACTCTACTTTAAGCCACAGAAAAGAGCAATTTGTAACCCATGCAAAATATGCTTTTCAAATATGCTAGTCACCAGAATTCAGTAAATATGCAGGCATGCCTCCAAAACAGAACCCATCAGCGGATGGTTAAGCACAACTGCAGTATGGCACTAAACTGGTGAGCAACCGCAGGCCATCTAACACCAGGGGCCCCCATGGGACCCATTGGTGAACTGGGACATTTTAACAACCAAGACCTCTTCCAAAGGCAATGGTGCTGCTTGGAATGGTCTGCATGTGCGCAGGGCATTGAACCCTGCGTACAGCCATTATTAAATCAATGTGAGAACTGACAGCTGTTTTTTTCCAGCCCAACATCACTTCTCACTAGTGGTGAGAGGGAAGACTATGTTGGTGAAAATAGACAAAGACACAGCAGTGTCTTATCAGTCACCAAGGCAGATCAGATCCTCACTGTCACACACAACAGAGAGATGGCTCCAACCTCCTTATACACGTTCTGGGCAGGCTGTCTGTGAAGTTTTTAGTGTTAAGGAGGGATGATATCAACTTAATAAATAAGTGTCCTGAAATCGGGCGTTGTTATCTTATCTGTAGGAATGAGGACACGTATTTTAGCATTTGGGTCATGTTCTGTGGCAATAACTTCTGTCTGTGTTATTCAGCCCATAGGAGTGGCCTCAGACAGCTTCCACATTTAACCATCCAAGAGAATGTGCAGCAGCAGAGGACAGGCAGTGCAAGTTGAGAAGTAGAGGATGCTCAATAGACTGGGATGACAGCATCTCATTGTGCAACAGCAACCCCCCACTGGCGGATCGGGCATCCACAAATCTGCCTGTTCAGCACTGAGGTTGTATGACTCAGCTGCACATGAAGTGTCTTTCTCTAACTTGTCTGTGTGAGCCTGACTTGTGAACTATAGTGTGAAAAAAAGCTGTGGTTAACATCTCATGCATTCAAGAATTGACAGCCGAAATTAGAAATATGATTGTGCATTTAAAATTGTGAAGAAAAGGGCCAAAAGCATTATTAAAAGAAATGGATTTATATTTTTAATTGTGAACTCAATACTTGATCTGACAATTTTTTTATTGTGATGTAGAACATAATGAAATGGTTTTAAACATAATGAAATAGTTTTAATCAAAATATCAAGATGAAATCCAGTAAATTGTATTTTAAAATATTTTTTGACTGAGATCTACGATCACAATTTACAATCTCAGTCTACAAGACACATATTTTCTAAATAAAAATATATGAAAGTTGCTTTCACTTCCTCATAGGAACTTGAAGTTGGAGATCATCTGAAGGGAAAAATAACACATTATTGATGGTACTGACATTTAGTTGAACATAAAAATACACTTTTTCCCTTCTAAAAAATTGATCAGTCAATGCCCCATAATCACAATGACAACACTTTTTCAGGCGATAATCTATATTTTGTAGATCAAATAATGTCAATAAAAGGGGTTCATGTACAAACATAAAGTAAAGTAGTGACCAAGGTAGGGGAGCATTGAGTGTTCTCAACACCTCCTAAATTCTGTTGATATCATAAAATAGAGTTTGTTGCCACATGACCATGGGCCTCATTTATAAAAATGTTCTTAGATTTATACTTGAACTTAGTCTTAAGATCATTTCCGACGATGTGCTTACGTTCGATTCATAAAAGATACTGAGAATAAAAAACCTTGCTTACGCAGGTTCTAAGAAGCCCATTTGTAACTTACGCACCTGTGATCTATACATCGGAAATTAACTTAAAACTGACACCACCTGAACGTGCCTTACAACCAGCGATTTCCCCTTATATAATGCTAACACAAATGAGGGTTTAGTCAGGAATAACCATGGACCAAAAGAGAAAAGCGAACTTTTTGGAAGACGAGATCACGGCGATGGTAGAGGAGATTGAAGACAGGCAACACGTATTATTCAGTGGACTAAATAGTGGGTTGACAAACAAAGCCAAACAGGTAGCTTGGGAGTGTGTCGCCGCTGCAGTGAACGAGGTGGGGCAGCAAGACATAACTGTGGCTGATCTGAAAAAGAAGTGGTCTGACCTTAAACTGCAAGGGGAAAAAAATAGCCATACATAACCAGCAGGAAAATCACTTACGTCAAGTCTAGACTGCGTAGAGATAAGATCATTTCCATGTCAAAGTAAGGTTTTATAAATAACTACTTATACGTGGTTTTCCGCGTAAGTCATACTTAAGATCAAAATTGATCGTAAGTCCATTTTATAAATGAGTCCCCATAACTGTAATTGCACAGCCGCACATCAACCCATAGTTTCATAGAGCAGCAATATATCAACTCTCTAACGTGTCCATCCACTGTTCCAGTGCATCCATTAGGCTGGGTTTATCAGAGATCTGCAGCTGCACGGACTGGAGAGAGGAGGCGCCACCATCCACTGCTATCAACTTCAGCAACTCCAAAGAAGTTAAGATGACCTAAGATGAAATATGACCAAAAATGGGGCTGAAGCAAAGAGTAGTGAACAGAGAGCAACACCATAGCACAAGAGGATTGCCTTTTAACAGAGGACTACTTTCAAGAACATCTCCTTACATTCAAGCACTTTCACATAACTGATTAGTGGGGTCTTTTTTTTCGTTTTGGGGAAGAAACATATGAGCAAAAGAAACATGAACAGGTAATGTGCGAAGCCTCTGCTGGTCACTCTCACCTCCAGCATGATGAGTTTCTTCTCCCAGGGCTTGTGTTCCGGGTCTGGCCATTTCTCCCCAATGCAAAAGAAGAGGGAAAAAGAGGGGGATTCACCCCCACTGCTTATGAAATTCATCAGCCCTGAGAGGGAGAGCAGGAGGGAACATAGTGAGACAGTGTTGTACAATAAACATCTCTGCCACAAAACATAAATTCCATTTTCCTCTCTTCCTAATCTCGGTCGTCTGACTGTACCTAATCTCTGTTCACTCTATCGTCAAGTTTCAAGTTTCATTTATTAAAGTTTGTCAAGGCAGGGTACAGCAGCATAACAACACAGTTTTTAAACAGTGAATCCTGAAATGCATCAAACATAACAGCGATCAACACCATAAGCAAAAAGTATAAAATTAAGAGCATAATCTCTAGAATAAATAGGTTATTTATAAAACAATTTAAGGGCACGAGGAATAAAGGAAAGTTCATGTCAAAAATAGAGCAGTAAAAGCATAAAATCTTGGAGCCCAAATTCATGCGGCTGCCCTTAGAAGCGCCACCTAGTGCTACAAGCAAACCCCGACGGAACTAACGCAGATGCTCAATATGAGCGAAAAAGGCCCTGTACCAACAATTACAAAAAAACTGCCTCTTCTCGATGTTGCCTGACCAACAACACCTGCCAACCCCTTTTCCTTCTCACCTTGGATGAAATCCTTCATAGAGTACAGGATCTGTCCTTCTTGTTTGCTGACCTCTTGAGGAATGTTGCTGTTCGGAAACTTACAAAGACTCCAGTAGATTTTGCTGCCACCTCTTCGCAGTCCGTACACTGATGACCCACCAACCAATACCTCTAATCCATCACCCAGCTTGTCCAGAATTTGCTGGGTGAGCCGGGCCTGTGTCCTGTCATAAATTGTGACCTGGTCTGTTCCAGGTAGGTAAATTGGTGTGAGCCCAGGGTCAGACCTAGCAAATGCACTCGAAGACTCCGTATTCTCAGGCCTGTTACACAAAGAAAGACAATAGGGTTTATAACTGTTACTCTCCATTTTAGACACTGCAGAACAGGGGACCCCAACTCAGGCCCTAGAGGGCAGGATATTCTGGTTTGTGTATCACCTTAAAATCAGCAATTAATTTAGACCCAAGAAATTAGGTATGTGATTTTCTCACTGAAATGCCGAGTAACAACAAAAATCATCATGTTCTGTGGCTCTCTGGGACCAGGGCTTCCTATTCCTGCTCTAGAACATGTGGTGTCGTAACTACTCCACCAAATTCAAAGCCAGGGCTGCTGAGTGATTCATCCAGTAAAGACATCATGCTCATTCCTGCGAATGGATGAGGCCCATGGCCCATGATCAGTGGCATCAGTGGGGGGAATGGTGGAACTGATTACCCAGAATCCAGGCTCAATCCCAAATCGATTCCTAGCATGGGGAAGAATCTATTTTTAGAATATATCTTGGCTGAGCAGCAGCACAAATGGTGCATGCCCAAAAAACCTACATACAACAACTTGGCTGAATACCGAATTCTGATCGGCTGGGACTAGGATCATTTTTCAATATACGCCCTGGCTATGAAGTAGTGCCTGCAAAAGTTCAATCACGTAGCAGTCAGATCAGCCTGATATTTTTTCAGGGAGGGGTGAAATAAAGTTTCATCATATGTGCTACTATACATTAGTTCACATTTGGGCATGTGCCTCATCTTAGCTGTCTGAACATATTTTTTTTTTTGTCCTGGTGTCAAGTTATCTCCAAATTAATAAAGGCTGGGTTTGCACTTATCTATTTTAACATGAGCAAGCACAGATTCAATAACATTAACTGGAAAATTGCCTGTCACTTTACAAGAAATTCATTTTAGTCGTACACAGCTAATAACGACAAAAGTATGCAGTAAGGACTCAATGTCTGAACCATTCACAAGAGCAACTGAATGACAATGGACTTATTCAATATATCTTCTAACAACAATGACATTTCAAATGAATGACTTTTATTAAAGTAAAATGGTTATTATTGATGTCAATGTCATCTTGGTCATCAGGCGAAAGTTCTTGCAAGGCCAGGCCTATAATGCTGAGTAATTTTCCCTCTGTTCCACTCTCGCATGCTTAACATGTTTGTGCCATCTTCCTCTTGTAAGTATCATGGCTGCCACGGTGACTGACAACTTTAGACACTGCTTGGTTCTTAAACACACCATACAAATTTACTTCCACATTTCAGGTAGTCTTAAAAACCTCATGTTTTTAAAACTGCTTGTGAAACAAACATGTCCTATATTGCACCCGTTTGCATAAAAATTTGCCAATCTGGCACTTACGATAAACACAATGTGAAATACATAAAATACACAATATTCATTACGTCATTTAAGTATAACCAAGCACTATAAGATTAAAAAAAACAAAAAAACAACTCACTATAGAATGTTTGCAATGTTTTAGTGGTGATACACAAGCAGAAAGGCAAAAATGCATTTCTTACCAGTTTTCAACAATAATAATTTATCAGTTTAATTTATCAAGACAAATAATGCAATTTATCAAGACAAATAATGTAATTGGCTAATTGAGATTGTTTAGATTGTTATATAATGAACCATCAAAGAGTATAAAAAGACATTCTCTAGATAAAATGTAGAATTTTAGCCATTCCTTTTCATGCCACTCTTGCCTAGTCCATAAAATTATTTATTTACCTGAACAATACTTTGAACCCTGCATTATTCTCCACCAGCTGTTCCAAAACCTTCACTCCTCTGTAGTATGCTGACACCTTAAACTGGGTACCTGGGACAGGGAGAACAGAAGCAAGCTGTGGAAGGGGATAGAGAGGATAGAGAGAGACTCTGCTGCAACATTCAGACGAGACTGCAGCTTTCGCTAAGTGCACCATATTCAGGTGCTCCCCTTCCTCCTCACTGCTATCTGTATCCCCTTTCAATCAATCGACTGGTCAGCCAAACCCTCCCAGGCTCTACTAATATCATGACCAGGGACAACAGTTCAAAATTAGCAATTTGTCTAACATTGGCACAGTTGATTAACATAACATAACATACAGATGAGAACAGGCCGTTCAGCCCAACAATGCTCACCAATTTCCTAACTAAATTGTACCTAGTACTCTGATTGCATACAGGCGTATCTACTGTAACACTGTATCAAGCCTGGTCTTGAAAACCCCCAGAGTTTCTGCCTCTGCAACATGACCTGGCAGGTTATTCCACACATCGACTACTCTCGGTGTGAAAAAAATGCTTCCTAATGTCTGTGCGGACTTTTGCTAACTTCCATTTACGTCCCTCGTTCAACTCATACCCCTTTTCCACCAAGGCATTTTGAGGGCCAGTTTGGCGCCGGTGCCTAATCGCGTACCAGTTCTAGATTTTCGACAGCAAAAGAACCAGCTCTCGGCCAGGAAAACTGGTTCCAAAGCGGCACCAACACTTGGCTGGTCTAGAACCAAGAACCGCTTACATCAGGGGCTGGAGGCGGGATTATTGTGACCAACCAAGACCAACAAAAACTTTGTGACCGCCAGGTAGAGTGAGAGCACCTATTATTGACCACCTTCGTTCGACAGACAGGAAAACGTAGACTTATTTGCAACTATATATGAAATAGGCAAAATATCGGTAACAACTTGTACCTAGTTATGTAGGAAAAAATGTCCTTGTTATCCTCCAGTGGTTATTTTTTCAGTACTTTCGCGATTTTTTTCTGTGCCGGCAAATAAGTCAGAGGTGGCACAGTGCTAGATTTTGGTTGCTCAGGGGACGTGTATCGACCACTCCAAATAAATGAATGGAACTTGACATAAATTTGCTAGCATACTGTTTACCTGTCCTGTCTTGCGTATTTGAGGTTAATATGAGAAAGGGTGGTCGCTATCAGCACGTCTAGGAATCCGTACATATTCACTGTTGTAACCCAAGTCGCAGGATGCAAAATAGCCATTAGGAAAGCAGTTTGAAATTATGAAGCAACGTCTGCACCATTGGATTTAATGGGTCGTGATAAGAGAATTCCGAGCGTGTTGCTTGTCTTAAAGTTGATATAGTAAATAAGGCTGTAATAATAATATAACTAAATGTATATGTATGAAGTTGTTTTTTTTTACATGTAGACAGTTTATTATCTGAATTTTTACAGGACATACATCTTAATAGGTAACGATGTTGCCGGGAAAGCGGAGACGTATACAGTGACGTAATGACGTGGCTCTCTAGCCCATGGAAAAGCAAACCGGTTCTTAGAAGGTTTGCAAGTTGAACCAGCTGCGAACTGGCACTAGCACCAGCCCAGAACCAGAACTAGGTTCACGTTGGTGGAAAAGAGGCATCACAGAACTCAACCCAGAGAATCTCTTGTAATTCACTTTGTTAATCTCCTTTATTAATTTAAAGGCCTCAATTACATCACCCATAAGTCTCCTTTTACTATCCTTGAAGAGCTTAAGCATCTTAAGTCTTTCCTCATAGCTTTTATCTTTCATACTAGGAATCAATTTGGTTGCCCTTCTTTGAACCTTTTCCAGAGCCGCTACATCTTTCTTGTAGTACAGTCCCCAGAACTGCACCCAATACTCCAAGTATGGTCTAACAAATGTATAAGATAA
The DNA here is from genome assembly GCF_013347855.1 of Anguilla anguilla. NCBI lineage: Eukaryota > Metazoa > Chordata > Actinopteri > Anguilliformes > Anguillidae > Anguilla > Anguilla anguilla. The sequence continues at coordinate 40,916,798 of NC_049202.1, forward strand.
GTATAACTTCCTTGAATTTACTCAAAACTTTTTGCTATATATCCCAGCATCCTGTTGGCCTTTTTTACTGCTACAGCACAGTGCCTAGAACATGAAAGGTTTTGATCACACATTACTCCAATTATTACCATTCAGTTTGTTAAAACTGACCACATTACAATTTTATTCCTTCCATTGAGTAATCCTGCCTTATGTTTTTAGTTCCCACATGCAAAACGTAACATTTAGCTATACTGAATTTCATTTGCCAGGTTTCCACCGACTTCTGGATTTTGTTTAAATCTTCTTGGATAATTTTAGCTATTAGCTGGACCTCCCAGTTTTATATCATCTGCAAATTTAACTTATGTAAAATCAATGTTCCAGTCAAGGTCATTGATATAAATGAGGAAAAACAGGGGTCCCTGCTCTGATCATTGTGGGACTCCACTTCCCATAGTACCCATCTCAGATATGGATCGTTCCTACTACTCTTTGTGTTCTACCTTGTAGCCAGTTCCGAACCCACTCTGAAATACGTCCTGTACCTCCTACTGTCTTCATATTGCTAATACGTTTCCCATGTGGCACCTTGTCATAAGGTTGGTTATAGTCAATATACTTGGCTTCCTTGACCTTCCTTAGCGAAAACCATGCTGGCTATCCCTTAACTGACAGGCTTTTAGTTTCCTGGATCAGTATGGTCCGCTTTCTCATATATTGGTATTATCTAAAGCAGTGGTCTCAAACCCTGGTCCTGGAGAGCTACAGGGTCTGCTGGTTTTCATAGTGACTCTGCACTTCATGAATCAATTAGAGCAGTTGATTACACAGTTAGCTCAACTCACCTGGTGTCTTGGGTCTCAATTGGGTGCTGATTTTAAGATGAAAACAAAAACCAGCAGACCCTGTAGCTCTGCAGGACCTTAAGGTTGGAGACCACTATCTAAAGACCGTAGAAACATACCTGCCAGTGGTTTAAAGATGATCTCACCTAACTCCTTGGGTACCCTTGGGTATATGTCATTAGGGTCTCCTGCCTTATTTGTCTTTAGATTATGTAATTTATCCAGTACTTCTTTATCCTGTATATCAATACCTGCTAAGACATTTTGAGGACTGAATATGCCTCCTCTCTAGTAAAACCCTCAAGAAAGTAGCTACTTAAGGCATCAGAAATATGATTATTCTTACGAAGCAATTCTCCTTCTTTATAACATCCTTACATACTCCTTCACTTTCCTTTTCCTACTACAGTATTGAAAGAAACATTTAGGATTACTTTTTGCATTGTGGGTAATTTGCCTTTCAAAAAGCCTCTTAGCTTCCCATAGTTCTTTTTTAACCTTAGCTTGCATATTACAAACATGCAGCCTTATTACTCTGTTGTCATTTTTATACATCTTACGCAGTTTTTTTTTCTGTCCCCACTCTGGCCACTTGCTTGTCCTTACACTGCAGGAGATCTCCTACCTGGGCACCACGCAGGCAGCACACCATATGGGATTCCTTTTTGTGCAAACAGACTATGATGTCTGCC